>NC_068986.1:116995343-117009963 GCF_001194135.2 Octopus bimaculoides
TTCAGCTGCACGAAAATACAGAAAATTACAGTAGAATAGACATATTATAATTGTGGCAACATTTCAAATCCAAGTGGGAGGAAGAATACATAAAAATCCATCTTGACATAGCCAAGTCTATCAGGCTAGTAATTGGTTCTAGGCAAAAATTCTAACTGTCTCTGATTTTATTGTCTCTTATCTAGTAGTAGTAATAATAATAATAATAATATATATATATATATATATATATATACATATATACGACGGGCTTCTTTCAGTTTGCATCTACCAAATCCACTCACAAGGCTTTGGTCGGCCTGAGGCTATAGTAGAAGACACTTGCCCAAGGTGCCACGCAGTGGGACTGAACCCAGAACCATGTGGTTGGTAAGCAAGCTACTTACCACACAGCCACTCCTGCGCCTATGAATAATAATAATGTTGTTTCTTTTGTAGGTATTTGGCCCCATGACTGGTTTGAAGGCGTCTGTGAAATTGCTGTAAAATCTCCTTTACTGCTTTCGAGAGAACATCTACGTTCAGAGTTGCGCTACAACACAGCACTTAAAAACGATGGAGTTGCACCGGTAAGAAGGATTTTTAACCCTGGTTTTATATTCTTGGCCTAAGTAAGAGGTAGAGTTTTCCATGTAAAGTTTGACCCTTGCTGTCCTACTCTATTTTAACGATGTGTTTACTCATCATCATCATCATATGTCTGTTTTCCTTGCTGGCATGGGTTGGACAGTTTGACTGAGGTCTGGAGAGCCAGTGGCTGCACCAGGCTCCACTCTGATCTGGCAATGTTTCTACAGCTGGATGCCCTTCCTAACACCAACCACTCTGAGAGTGTAGTGGGTGCTTTTTTCATGCCACCAGCATGGGGCCAGTCAGCGGGTACTGGCATCAGTCATGTTTGTCTGGTGCTTTTTACATACCACCAGCACGAGAGCCAAACATTTTATTAGAACATTTGAATACAGCTTTGAATTGTTATTGCTGTTTCCTTTTCATATTCACCCTGTTTATTTCCCATCAACTGTAAACTCTTATCTTCTATCTTGAGGAAGCTATAAGATGTTGCACAAGCTCTCAGTTCTGAGTGTACTGCTTCTTATAGCAGAAACAACTGTAAGCTAATGGAGTTATGTAATTCATGTTACGTTGTCATTCAATAATTTATATTATGTCTAATGCTTATTCTAAAGCTTTTGTATACTGAGTTCTAACAGTTGGTTATTAGTATTGCTATTCCTCAGCAAAATCATAAAATATTGGAGAGACCTTGAGATGATAATTCATGTCCCATTGCTAGCACTGTACCATGTTCATTGTCCAAAGCGTGTAACTGTTGCTGGTTTAGATTACATCATCATCAGTTAACATCCACTTTTCCATGCTTGCATGGATCAGATGAGATTTGTTGTGGCATGTGTTCTATGGTCGGCTGCCCTTCCTATTGCTGACCCTCACCTGTTTCCAATCAAGGTAATGTTTCCCCATGGAAATATTTTACATGGAGTATTGGTTTATGATCAACATTGCTAGTAATGCTTGTTTACAAGCACCATGTGATGTCAAAGCACACACACACAAAATAGGTGTCTTTCAGTTTGTCTAGTAAGTCCACTCTCAAGTTTTGGTTGGCTTGGCCCTATAATAGAAGACATTTGCTGCCAGGTGCTGCATAGTAGGACTGAACCCAAAACCATTGGTTTAGGAAGCACATTTCTTAACCACACAGCTACACCCGCCCCTTATAACTACCTCGTTATAAATACTTTGTTATTGTTGAGTCCCATACCAACATTCATCAATAAGATCTCTAGTTAAGGGGATTTTTTGACACAGTGTATCTAAGACTACGTTATCTAATGTCCCCCACCACTACTTTTTTTCTTTTAGACAATAATTTGAGAGGAACTTGTTTGCTATTTCCAGCACATCAAGTAATCACGTAGTGGCACCCTCATAGGCTCATTGCAAATATCAGCAGCAACACTGAATATATGTTTATAGTGATGGAGTCCTCATCATCATCGTTTAACGTCTGCCTTCCATGCTGGCATGGGTGGGACGATACCGCAAGAGCCGGCCAGGCAGAAGCCTGCACCAGACTTCTGTAACTGTTTTGGCAGGACTTTTACAGCTGGATGCCCTTCCAAACACCAACCACTCAGCAGAGTGGACTTAGTGCTTTTTACATGGCACAAGCACAGGCTAGGTCAGTTTTGGTAAGGTTTTTACAGCTGGATGCCCTTCTGAACACCAACCACTCAGCAGAGTGGACTTAGTGCTTTTTACATGGCACAAGCACAGGCTAGGTCAGTTTTGGCAAGGTTTTTACAGCTGGATGCCCTTCTGAACACCAACCACTTTATAATGTGGACTGGGTGCTTTTATGTGGCACCTACACTGACAGGGGCACCAAGTACTTTCAAGGCAAAAAGAAGAAGAAAAAAAAACCTTTTGAGAAGGGAGGGAGCATTGGAGGAGGTGAAATGTTGTAATGTTTTGGAGAAGATGGCTCCAGCCAAACGGCTTACAGGGGGTACCTCGCATGAAGATGAAGTTTTTATTTCAATGCTTTGTGATTAACATAACTCTGGGACTAATTATCTACTTCTATTAACGACCTGCTTCTGTTTTTTCTTTGTACTTTTTTGCAGGCTGAAGTGAATGAACTACGATTAAGTATTTGCAATTTGCTCAATCAAAGCACAGAAGTGACAGCTATTATAAATCGACTGAACTTTGCACAGTGTGCTTATCTCCTTTCAGTGTTTCGGTTGGAGACACTCAGGTAATACCATTTAGATTAGGATTCATTTTCTCAGGCTTCCTGTTGTCTCCAGAATATTTTCTGGTTTTCTTGCTTATAATTTGTCTGTTTTCCTTTGTTTTTTTTTTCATTCTAGGGTGACTTATTCCACTGATCCATTATCATTCCAAGGGTTATTCCATTACTTAGAAGACAATACAATCATCAAAGATAAAGCCAGTATGTACTGGAACACAGCTTCCTTGTTTGTTTTTTTCTATTTATATTTGCACTGGTTTTTTTTTCAATCACATATTTTCATTTCTAAACTTATTTTTTACCTTTTGATCTATCAAGTTATTGTAGTTTAGTACCCACCTCCCCTACCACCAGCACCACATCACCTCTGATAAAGCAGTCCTATGGCCAAGAGCATTTCAGCTCTAGCCATCCTCTCAGAGGTTTGACTGCTATTTCTAGCAGGTTAAGTGACCATATAGAGATTCTTTTATTGATTTAATCTAACCAATCAAATTTGTGATCTGATATAGTCTTTTTCATTTCACTTAACCTTCATTATTAATGTACCTAGGAAAGATATGAATGTCACACCTCATTTACCGTCTTGCTAAAATTTCAAGTTATTATGGTAGTGTAACACAGTGGTTCCCAAAGTGGGCGGTGGAAAGTTCCAATGGGGTGTTGAAGAAAAGTGGGGCAATAAATGGGATGGTGATTCATGTAAAAACAACAAAATAATGGCGTTCTATATTTTAAAAAAGTTTTCATCTTCCAGCTCCATTCACAGGGTTTTGGTTGGCCTGAGGCTTTGATAGAAGATACGTTCCCAAGTTGACATGGAGTGGGATTGAACCCAAATCCTTGTGGTTAGGATGTAAACTTCTTAACCACATAACCACTCCTGCATCTTATATATACATACAGGATGGGCTTCTGCACAGATTCTGTTTATTAAATGTCACACATGAGGCTATGACAGATGGCCAACATGAGGCTATGACAGATGTCAGCTTCACATGGTTCCATTTAATGGAATCAGACCTGCAATTCCTTGGTTGCAAAACGGACTTCTTAATCCTGGAACAATTCTTGTTTTAAAACAATGATAATAGTCTTCTACATTGTTTTTCATGCTTTTGTGTCTACATAACCTCCATTATATCAGATATTCTTTTAGTGTTGAACCATTTTTTGTCTCTTTCAGATATGTGGCAATGTCTTGCTGCAGTTTCTGATAAAGTCTTCAGCAAGTTCTTAGAAGTCATGGCTGAAAAGGTTGGTGACAAAAATTGATTTTTTTTCTGTTAAAATATATCTTGTTTTATCAGTGAAACCAAATGACTGCATCTAAAACTACAAAGTCATTATTTAGAAAGATAGAAAATGATTTTAGCAGATCTGTGCTAACATACATCAATGTCTTTCTAATATATGGATATATTTTTAAACCAAGTTTCTATTTCTACCAAATCATTCCTCCTTTTATTTCCTAAATATTAATGTTCTTGTAACTATTTTTCAACTTGGGCAACAGATTTTTTTCTACATTCACTTTTAATTCTACAGCCAAAAACAGATGAAAGAGAAAGAGAATTGGAAAGGCATGCCCAGTTTTTATTGGTGAAGTTCAACCATGTCCATAAGAATATTCGGTGTGTAGCTGACAAATACCTGTCAGGTCTAGTCGACAGGTAAGTCTTTTTGCTCCTCTCACTCACTGCACACTAATAATTATTTATTTATAATACTGCTTCTTCAGATTTAACCTATAGCAGGCATGGCTGTGAGATTAAGAAGCTTGTTTCCGAACCACATGGTTCTGAGTTCAGTCCCACTGTGTGGCACCTTAGGCAAGTGTCTTCTACTATAGCTCCAGGCTAACTGAAGCCTTGTGAGTGGATTTGGCAGGTAGAAACTTAAATAAGGCGGTGAGCTGGCAGAAATGTTAGCAGGCCGGGCGAAATGCTTAGCAGTATTTCGTCTGCCATTACATTCTGAGTTCAAATTCCACCGAGGTCGACCTTGCTTTCGAGGTTGATAAATTAAGTACTAGTTACGCACTGGGGTTGATGTAATCAACTTAATTCCTTTGTTTGTCCCCTCTATGTTTAGCTCTTTGTGAGCAATAAAGAAATAAGGAACTTAAAGAAGCCCAAAGGCAGATTGTTTGATGCTTGTGTACAAATGGCTGTGCTCAGTGGTAGTAAGACTTGGGCCCTGAATGCAGCAGACATATGAAGACTGGAGAGGAATGAAGTTAGTAAGCTCCAACGGATGTGCAACATCAGTGTGCATGTATGACAAAGTGCAAATGTGCTGAGAGAAAAGTTGGGTTTAAAAGGAATCAGATGCTGCATGCAAAAGAGATGTTTATGATGGTTTGCACATTTGATACGATGAAAGTTATGGAAGAGGGAGACCTAGGAAGATATGTGATGAAGTAGTGAGGGCTGATCTCAAGATATTGAGTCTCACAGACTCACAGAAGAGATGACAATGGATGAAGATGTCTGATGATATGAGGTTCTTGAGAAGACCAATCCACCTCAGCAAAACTGAATTCTGGAAGTGCTGTGTATTCTACCCACACATAACGTTATTTCAAACACCCCACACCAATGAACCAAACTACATCTCTTATGCTTGTTTCTCCCCACACTCCTACAGTCCAACACCTCTCCATCATCTCGCTTCTGTCTGCCCTCCTGCTAACTGTATCATTGCTATCCTGTTTCTCCTCTATATGCCCATGTTTCACCACCCACTGCATTCCCCTTTGCACCTGTGTGAACTCCCAGCTCATGCACCTTGTCCACTCTTCTACCATTCCAATTACATTTACCTCCTTGCACCTTGAGGGAACACTCTGGCACATTAACACCATCTCTCTCTCCCTCTCTCCCACTGACTAGTAGCCATGTCTCTCCTCTACAGCAAGACACATATTTCTGTCCTGCTCCAACTTCTCATCACATGGCACCAAGCCACCTCACTCAGTATTACTCTCCCTCTCTTTACTTGGTAATCTCATGCATAATTTTCTATCAATAAAATCTGTTGTTGAACGTTTGCAAGTTTGCTTTTGTTATGCTTTGTGCAGCCAGCTTGATTCAATTAAATACAGCATCTTTCTCGTGACCAACCATGCGATGATGGCCCTCAGCAAACACAAATATATCACTTCGCAACATCTGCATTAACAAATGATTTGTTAGCCATCGAGAATGTCTAATGAATTTCTGACATAAACAGTAGCTATTTCGAGATAAGTGAATTGGACTCTCGAGAATTATCTTTGCTTAGATACAGAGTAATAAAAATGATAAATTAATTGTGAACATGCTTTGGCTTGTCTAACATCCTGTTGATTCATTCAGCCACAACTATTATGAAAAATAACATGAAAGACTAAGGAATTGGTGTTCTGGTTAATGTAGGCAATGATGATGATGGTGATTCAGCTTTGAAATTGATTTTTCACCCATTTTGGTACCAAACCACCAGAAACTGCCCATGGTTCTATGATAAAATTTCTTATTTGAAAGTGACCTAAATTCACTCCTTCTTTCAAAACTCCATGTTAGTTTTTGTTTCAGTTTAATAATGACAAAGAGGCAGAAGTAGACTACAGTGGTAGGGGTAGACCCAGGAAGATATGGGACAAGGTGGTGTAGCATGATCTTTGAACTTTGAGCCACACAGAGGCAATGACTAATGACTGAGACCTTTGGTAATATGCTGTGCTTGACAAGACCCGTCAAGCCAAGTGAAATTGTAGTTGTGGCTGATACTGGTGTCCCATAACTGGCACCCGTGCCAGTGGCACATAAAAAGCACCGTTTGAGTGTTGGGCCTCACGGAGGCAATGTGGTTGAGCTCCTTTCAAGCGTTGGGCCTCACGGAGGCAATGACCGAGACCGTTGGCATTATGTTGTACTTAAGACAACCCATCAAACCAAGTAATACAGCAGTCGTGGCAGATACCAGTGTCATACAAATGGCACCTGTGCCTGTGGCATGTAAAAGCATCCATTACACTCTCAGAGTGGTTGGCATTAGGAAGGGCATCCAGCTGTAGGAACCATGCCAAATCAGAGTTTGGTGCAGCCTTCCAGCGTGCCAGCCCTGGTCAAACCGTCCAACCCATACCAGCATGGACAACGAACGTTAAAACACGATGATAATGATGATGATGAAAGTTATTTTATTAAATTCTTCATTATTTTCAAACTTAATTGAAACAAAGGCAATGTATTTTAACAGAAATATGGTAACAAAAGATTTCAGTTCCGTTTAATGAGTGAATCAAGACCTAAATAATTCTTCCAATTGTTCCATTTATTCTGGCATTTCCTTCCTGATAGTTGTGTATTACAGTTGTTGGATTTCCCCTTTTCTTAGTTACGAATGTGTATTTCGCTATTTACAGGTTTCCGTATTTACTGTGGAGTGGAGTGTTATTACAAACCATGCTGGACATTTTACAAGTTCTGTCAAAGTCTCTGGAAGTGGTAAGTGCTTAAGAAAGTATTTCCAGTCTTCAGTTTTGTTTTTTGTGATAAAGTATTTTGTGAACAATAGCAGTGTCAGTTGTGGGTCTTGAACCCCTGGCCCACTGCTTGTACAATGGCAACAACAATGTTGAAAGTGCAGCTGCGCAATTTGGACATAACAAATACCAGAAAATATTTTTGCGGGAAAGCACCAGTTTATCGCTCTTTTTATTGATGTTTATCATCATTGGCTGTGAAGGCGTATGGCTCAGTGGTTACAGTATACGGATCATGATTGTAAGGTCATGAGTTCAATACCCGGCGGTATGTTGCGTCCTTGAGCAAAACACTTTACTTCACATTTCTCCAGTTCACTTAGTTGGCAAAAGTGAATAGTACCTGTATTCCAAAGGGCCAGCTTTGTTACATTGTGTCATGTTGAATCTCCCTGAGAAGTACATTAAGGGTACATCTGTCTGTGGGGTGCTCAACCACTTGAATGTTAATTCCACAAGATATTCCATCAATTGGATCAACTGAAATCTTGTTACACACACACACACACACAGACAATGGGCTGCCATACAGTATGGATCCACTAAATTCTACTTACTGACTATTGGTCTTTGTAGATGACTCATCTTTGCCAAAACTGAGATTTGTCACTAACCCTGCCTCTGCCCTTATTCCCCATTCACTGCATTCATCTCTATTTCTATCTCTAACCGTCTGTCTCTCTCTCTCTCCTTTAATACTGTCACAAACTTACCAGTCCACCCAACAATTCTAATCCTCTGTTCCAGTGCCATGTAAAAAGCTCCCATGCTGGTGTCACATAAAAACACCCCATACACTCTGTGGTTGGCATTAGGAAAGGTATCCAGGTGTAGAAACCTTGCTAAAACAGACAATTGGAGTCTGCTACAGCACTCCCCAGCTGGCCAGCTCCCGTCACTGTCCGACCCATGCCAGCATGGAAAATGGATGTTAAATGATGATGAGGTCCCTATTCTCTCATCCCCATCATCTCTTCTTTCTTTTCAGCTGAGGTAGTCACGTATCTTCTCTACTGGAAGACCCCTGTACTTGTCTCTCTCTTTCCTACTTTTGTCTCTCAACATCTGGCACACAGCCACCACCCTCAATATCGCACCTGAACTCTGTCAACGAACCTTGTCTTTTGAGTCACTTGGTGACCTCATTAGTGCCAGAGCCATAGAAAGATACCCAGTTCACTCTGTAAAGTGGTTGGCATTAGGAATGGCATCAAGCTGCAGAAACCATGTCAAAGCAGACTTTGGAGCTGAATGCAATCCTATGGCTTATTATTAGATCTATGTATTATTTCTAATGAGTTAAACCTCTGCAGTGTTTCAGATTAAGTCTGGAAACACTTTACTATATAGAATTCACACACGCACGCACGCACACACACACACACACACACACACGCACGTGCACACACACACACACACACACACACACATGGTGACTTATTTCCTTTTTTTTTCTTTCTTAAATTTGATTTATGTTATTAATTCATTTTGTCTCCTGAATTAAGTTGAATTTTTGGTCCCTAAATTTTCATTTCTTTTTCCAGGACCCTCATGCCAAAGCCCCAGATTTAGCCATACCAAACACTCCTTACATCTTAAGAGTAAGAGACAACATGGTTGACAGAGAGGTAAGTCAATCAGTTACTTAGGGTTAGAAGAACAGTAAATAATAATAATAATAATAATAATAATTATAATGATAATAATAATAGTAATTGCAGCACAAGATCAAAGCCTTCCCACCAGAAATTACCAAAAACATGTAATGAAAAGAAATACAAGTAACTGCAGAACATGTGGAGATAGAGAAGAAACAATAAATTATATTGTCTCTGGCTGCCCATTCCTGGCTAAGTAGGAATATATTCACAAACACGACAGAGTTGTAACCTATATACATTGGAAGCTGTGTCAACACTATGAATAACAATAGCAAAAAGATGGTATGGGTAGAAAAGGTCATAGAAAACGAGAAAGCAACCATACTCTGGGATATACCAATGCACACAGATAGAGAAATTAAGGCCAATAGACCAGATATAGTTGTCAGAGATCAAGAAAAAAAATGCTTTCTAATCGATGTATCAATACCAACAGATGACAATGTTTCTCTAAAAGAAATGGAGAAACATTCACTACTTTCACATCATTGAAAGGCATGGTACTATGGTTTTTGTCTGAGAGAAAATCACTTCATAGAGGTGTTAAAAAAATATATATATAATATTTTTAACACCTCTATGAAGTGATTTTTTTCTCAGACAAAAACCACAGCACCATGCCTTTCAACGATGTCTATACATTAAGTATGGCACACAGATGGCTATTTTAATCTAATGCTGTTTCATTTGCATTCACTGAATTTTTTTCCAGTCCAGCAGGCTTTCAACAATATCATTGAATGTATTATCCACTGTCTCTACATGTTGACTGGCCCAAATTTAGTTTAGGCATGTGATGAAGTGGGTACACTTTATTGACCAGGTCCAAGAAGGCTGAAATAGGTCTGGTGCTTTTGTGGGATCACTGCAAAGATGATGTTTGTTTTGCTCCAATATATATAATGTGTTTCTAACATAACATCTATGAAGTGATTTTCTCTCAGAAAAAACCCTTGGCATCATATCTTTCAGTGGTGTATATACATTAGATATAATACACAAATCACTACTTTGATTCAGTTGCATCTCCAAGTTTTGCTCTAATTAAATTTGAAAATGAACATATTAGCTGTTTGGAAATATGAAACTTATTTGGTAGTTTTTGATTACTTTTCTTTTGTCTTTTTCAAACTTGATTGTGTTTTGTTTTCTATTTGATTCTTATAATTTGACTTTTTAATTTTCTTCATGATTTTTTTTTTCTCTTTTTAATGAAGCAATTTACATTTTATTTCAATTTTTAACTTTGGTGATATGTTGCTACAAACTGTAATTATTTTAA
Organism: Octopus bimaculoides; assembly: GCF_001194135.2. Lineage (NCBI taxonomy): Eukaryota > Metazoa > Mollusca > Cephalopoda > Octopoda > Octopodidae > Octopus > Octopus bimaculoides. The sequence continues at coordinate 117,005,600 of NC_068986.1, forward strand.
TTTTGTTTCCAGAATACCGTAAAGGATTTTGCTGCTCGTAGCACAGGAATTATCCAAGAAGCCATGAAATGGGCCCCCAATGCTACCCGATCTCATCTCATTGAATATCTGCTGAAAATGGAACACTCATCTCAAGGGTTATTCTACCACAGTGGTCTTGCCCTTGCTACTGAGAGTGTGTTAAATTATGCTGGATATAATAAAACTGCAGCCCCCTTAGGGGTAAGTTATTTCATCATCAGTTTTACATTTGCTTTTCATGCTGGCATGGGTTGGATGAATTATTATTATATAATATTATAACAATATTATAATGTCTAAGGGGAGGCACATGATGTAATGGTTAGAGTGTTGGACTCATGACCCTAAGACTGGTTTTGATTCCTGGGCCGAACAGTGCATTGTGCCCTTGTGCAAAACTCTTCATTTTATGTCGCTTCAGCCCACCCAACTGGTAAAAATGAGTAATCCTGCAATGGACTGCTGCCTGTCTAGGTAATGTGGACTAACCATTATAATATCTATGATTCAGCATCATCAACCCCTGGATATTTCTGTCTTCAGTCTTAGGACTCATAAGGTAGGTTGTCTGGTTTCTGTGGTGTATAGACTTCAAGCTAGAAGGACTCCAAATAGCAAAACCAGTCTGGAAAAGGAAGATTTGGAAGCCTAAGGATCCTTTGAATAGTCAAGAATTTAGAGATGTCCTAATTGAAGCATTTGGAGAGAAGAAGACTTATAAGATAGAGAACAATTTGAAATTGTTATAGGACAGCTTACTGAGGATCTCGGACCAAATTTGTGGTTGGTGTAAAGACCCAACCAGACTTAGGGGGACATGGTGGTGGAAAAATGAAGGAGATAAAGATAATAAGAACAAAGAAATAGGACTGGAAGCTTTGGAACAGTGGTGGTAGCAGAGAATTATACCAAGTAGCGAGAAGAGAAGTTAAGTAACAGGTTTAAGTAGGGGAGAAGCAGAAAAGAGGTTTTCAGTGTTCTGTGGTATGAACCCCAGAGGCATGAGGTGTTCTGGATTGCAAGATGGTGTGTCAGAAAGACCTGTGATGATATAGAAGGAAAACGTATTTAGACAGATGATGGCATACTTCATTTAGTGATTCTGCAAAGGAAGAGGTATGGTAGTGTCACTACAAAAGGCTGTTACATGTGGAGAATGCATGGGAGAAAGAGGGTCTCCCTAATGTGAATTCCACAGAGGGACCAGCTATTGAAGTTGATAACTTCATGATAGATAAAGTAATTAAGGATATAAAGTTAGGGAAAAACTGTGGCCCATCAGGAATTAGTGCGGAGATGCTTAAAATATTTGGCAGAGTGGGATGTGGCCCAGTCACCCACATGGACAATTGGGTCATTCAAGAAGGGGTCATACCCAATGACTGGTGTAGCAGCATTGTAGTCAATAGTTACAAAAGTAAGGGAAATGCCTTGGCAAAAACAATTACAGAGGTATCAAATTGTGAGACCATGTCATGAAAGTTACAGAAAGGGTCATAGCTCAAAGGTGTTCCAGTTGTGACCTTTCTGTCTTTTTATGTATCAAGGACTACATGGCTTCAAGTATCCTTCTTTATTTAAGACAGTAAAGTATTATTTGATGGGGATTTAGCTGCTGTTTCTAACAGGTTGAATGACCACCACACAGAAGTTTTCTCAAATGTTTAAAACATTAATTTTGGTGTGCAATAAGTTTTGATGCGTACCTGAACTTCTTTGGTAAAATGACAGACTGGTGTCAGTCTTAATGTTCTCTACCAGTTTCTTTTTAATTTATATTAACTAATCTATTTACTATATTGTTGTCGGTGTTAATTAGCCCCAGGCCAACCTATGGCCAAAGATGTTCCAGTCTTGACCATCTCTCTCAAAGACTTTTGAGTGTGATTTGAGAGAGAGTTGACTTGCTTTTTCTGGCTGGTCAATTGGGTGTATAGGGGCTTCTATTGGCTCTGGTACCCCCACCACCAAAACCACCACTATCAACAACAACAACAAACATTTGTTTTTCTTCTTCGGTACGTGTAGGTTGGTTTAGTAGGAACTGGCAGAACCCCAGAGGACTGCACTAAAAGTTGCTTCTATCCTATTTCTTAATATGGTTTATATTGTAACTCATAAAAAAAAAAAACCCTCCTCCATTTCTTTTGTCTTTTGTAACAGACTGCCACCCTTGATAGACGACCAAATTGTGTGACGACTGACAGTTCCAATTTCATGGCTGCTTTAAGTTTGCGAAGTCGTTTCAGTGGAGAAGTAAGTTATTCATTTTTCCTAACAATGTGGTTTTGTTGTATAAAGTTATATCCATTAGGAAAGCTATGCAATAGTTGAATAGATAGTCTACTAAGAATGTGCCCATTGTTAGTCTAGAATTGGTTTTAAATCTCTAGGAATATTAAAAAAAAAAATTAACATAGGAATGTTATTTGTAGATATGAAAGTTATTTATAGGTGCAGGAGTGGCTGTGTGGTAAGTAGCTTGCTTACCAACTACATGGTTCCGGGTTCAGTCTCACTGTGTGGCACCTTGGGCAAGTGTCTTCTGCTATACCTTCGGGCTGACCAAAGCCTTGTGAGTGGATTTGGTAGACGGAAACTGAAAGAAGCCCGTCGTATATATATATATATGTTTGTGTGTCTGTGTTCCCCCCCCCCCAACATCACTTGATGATCGATGCTGATTGAGTTTACGTCCTTGTGACTTAGCCGTTCGGCAAAAGAGACTGATACACTAAGTACTAGGCTTACAAAGAATAAGTCTTGGGGTTGATTTGCTGGACTAAAGGTGGTGCTCCAGCATGGCTGCAGTCAAATGACTGAAACAAATAAAAGAATAGCAAAACTTATAAAATATCCTATTTAGTTTACTAATGTAAACTAAATAGGATATTTTATGAGTTTATAACTAAAATTTAGTAGAATTTTGTGTTTTACGGCTGTTTTAAAAACTAAACATTGTATAACTGAAGTTTATGATAGCCATTTAATGTTTGTCATGGTTCCTTGTTGGTTTAAATAAATGATATTTAAGGCTTTCATCATCATCATCATCATCATCATCATCGTTTAACGTCCGCTTTCCATGCTAGCATGGGTTGGATGATTTGACAGAGGACTGGTGAAACCGGATGGCAACACCAGGCTCCAATCTAAATTTGGCAGAGTTTCTACAGCTGGATGCCCTTCCTAACTACAGAGAGTGTAGTAGGTGCTTTTAATTAATTCTTTGATACTTAGAGGAATGTATAACCTCAGAATTTAGTGTATTGATACTGTATGTGGGTTTTGTTTATATCAACTAAAACTATGTAAATATTATTAGAAAGTGTAAGACCTTCATTTTAAGTACATAAAAAGAAAAAAATTTATGTGAGTTCTATGTGAGTTTTTCCTTATAATTCCTTAATTTCAATTTCTAATTTCTAATCCTGCTGAAAAGTGTCAGCAGAAGGGCACCCCCCACTTCAAGTGTAAGAAGTTAAGGGCCAAAACACTTACCTCAGTGAGGTTTTCTTCTCTGAAGACTTGCTGTTCAGTTTTAAGTGTTTCTTATCACTGAAAAAATGATTATTTCCCTTGTAATAACTGTGACCATTAGAGGGCACCACATGTGTGCTTAATTATCTGTTTTATTAATGAAAATCTTCCCTTTCTCTATAGGTTTCTGGCATGAGATATGTTTGTAATAATGATGAAGAATTAATCAAAAAGTTGTGTGATGGACTTGAAAAAGACTGTGATAATAAAAGTAAGTTTGTTTGTTGTGCTTGTTTCTAACTTGTGTGATATTTATCATCATCATCATCATCATCATCTTTTAATGTCCACTTTCCATGCTGGCATGGGTTGGATGGTTTGACTGAGGAATGGCAAGCCAGGACGCTGCACCAGGCTCCAATCTGTTCTGGCAAGGTTTTTATAGCTGGATGCCCTTTCTAACGCCAACCACTCCGAGAGTGTAGTGGGTGCTTTTTATGTGTCTCCAGCACGGGGGCCAGTCACAGGGCATCGGCAACAACCATGCTTGAATGGCGCTTTTTACTTGCCACCGACATGAGAACCAATCAGGCGTCTCTCGTATCGACCCCACTTGAATGATTGTTTACTCTTTATACTAATATGGCATTAATAACACCTGTGCTGGAAATTCAGAAATAATTAATTTTTGTGCTCATTTATTCAGATAGAATCCTCTATCTATCAATGCTTCTCTTCACCAGAATGGTATTATTACCTTCTTATACAGGTTACAACAAATTCATGCTGTGCACTGATAGAAACGTGTGTGTGTGTGTGTGTGTGCGTGTGCGTGTGTGTGTGTGTGTGAGAGTGCGTGTGTG
>NC_068986.1:117009973-117017098 GCF_001194135.2 Octopus bimaculoides
GTGTGTGTGTGTGTGAGAGTGCGTGTGTGTGTGTGTGAGAGAGAGAGAGAGAGAGAGAGAGATACTAAATAAATGAAGATGCCATTACCATCGGTACAACTTCATGAATAGCAGAAAATGTAAGGGAGGTTTTTCTTCTTCATCCTTCTATTTAGGTTTTCTTGGCAGCATCACTTTGTGTTTCTGATTAACTTCAAGCTCACCAGACATTTTAAAACTTACTTAAATATCAATTTTGAAACCCATTTTAATAACAGTTTCAAAACTCAAACACCATTTTCAAAATTGTGTGCCATTCTTCAATGCTTTAAAGAATGTGGGAGAAGTAGCGATATATTAAGATTAGTTCAATTCCAAATCATTCTTTCAAATTTTGGCAATGTCTCTAATAAAAATAAATGAATATTTCTTACAAGTGAAACCTGTGATATAATGAGATCCATTAAAAGAATGTTTGATGATGTTAACATTTCTGTACTTGTTTGAAAATGAAAATAAACGAGGAATTATTAATTTTTCTATTTAAAGAATCAGAAGAGATCAAAGCAGGGATGTTCAGAGTATGTGCACTTCTTATTTCAATTAAAGGTAAGTTCATATTAATATGCTGTAATTAGTAAAACGGTTTTCTTTATTGTTATTAGTAGTTGTTGATGTTTAGCCCCGTGCCAATCTGGATCAAGCAGATTGATGATCAAAGGCATTCCAACTATGACCATGCCATCTTATTAAGGGTATGTAGGACATCATTATCTAATGGGTCCTCCTGTTCTTTTCTACTCTAGGCACAAAGCTTGAAATTTTGGGGGACGGAGGGGGGGGCAGTTGATTAGACCACCTTCAGTATACAACAGGTACTTAATTTATCGACGCCGAAAGGATGAAAGGCAAAGTCAACCTCGGTGGAATTTGAACTTAGAATGTAAAGACAGACGAAATACCACTAAGCATTTCGCCCAGCGTGCTAATGTTTCTGCCATTGTACGAGATATTAAGGTGTGATTTGAGGGAGATTTGACTGTTATTTGTAACTGATTGTTGACTGCATAGTAGCTCCTGCGTCCTGTTTTCATTGTTATTAGTCCGGTGGAATAGTGCCAGTGACCTGTTCATAGAGACACAAGAAAGCTGTGGTTCAGTGTTTGTGAAAAATGTGTATGGAAGGATAGAGCTGCTTCCACTCAAACTGATGCCAACAAGAAAGATGCAGCAGAGAATGAGAGGCTGCTGAGATCAGTTTCTGACCCTGTCCAATCACCACAACGGTCACTTATGCTTCTCTGCCTCTCCTAATAATCATCCAGCTCAACACTTGATCTTCATTTATTATATTCACTACCCTCACCCATTCCTTGTCTCTTTCTCTCTCCCATTTACTGTTGCAACCTCCACTCAACCATATTCCCACACTCCCTGTTCTTCTGTCCTCACTCACTTCTACTCACCTCGTACCTTCAGGTCCACTCTGACACCTTATCACCACTATTTTTAAGTCTTCCCCACTCCACCTCAATCCACCCCCCCCCCCCACACACACACCACTTCTAAAATGTGAGTAGCCATGTGGTCCCTCTACAGCTAAAACCCTCTTCTGCTCTGGGCCCTTCTCTCATACTTTAACCCTTCATCACCTTCCATAAAGCCACCTGTCTTGAGGTGCATACTCTTGCATGCTACTTGGCAACCTCACTAGTGCTAGCAGCATGAGGAAAGCACCCAATACATGCTGTAAAATGGTTGGTATTCGAAAAAGCATTCAGCCATAGAAACAATGTCAGAGCAGACAATGCCAAAGTATGATGCAGTCCTTTGATCTATCAGGTCCTTGTTAAACCTTCCAGCCCATGGCAGCAGGGACAATGGGCATTAAATGATGATGGCGATGGGAGAGAGCTAACAGGAGCTTCAGTTATCAAGATTGTTTGTTGTTCAGTTATGTGATTGAAATTGTTATTAAGTATGTGAAAGCAGAGAGAATAGTCAAAGTGTGAGGGATGGTTGCTGAGAAACTGGAAATATCTAGCAAAATAAAGCATACTGTATCCACTGACATAAATCAGTTGGTTAATACAAGATGTCTTCTTGCTTAGCAGGATAATTCTTCAACATTGGCAAAAAAAGAAGCAAGTACAGTGGATGTTGTCTTCACCATTTGACATTCACCCTCCATGCTGGCGTAGGTTGGACAGTTTGACAAGATTCAACAACGTTTCTACTGCTGGATGCCCTTCCTTACATCAGCCACTTTACAGAGCATACTGGGTGCTTTTTACATGACACTGGCTCAAGTGAAGGTCATTGAGTAACTTGCAAGATAAGAAAAAACTCCCCAAAAGAGTGGGAATATATTTGAAAGGGGAAGAGGAGGTGGCTTTATACCAAGTGTTGTAAAGCTAAATTACAATCGAGAGATATAGGTGTCTTGCTAGAAAGAAGATACATGGCTCCATCTCATTATATAAGGGTGAGTGGAAGCAGCTGGAAAGAAGATAAAAATGGTGGTGGTGGGATACCAGAACAAATTGTACATTTAATTAGAAGAACATTAACTTAAATGTGATTCAGTTTGCTATCACATAATTACAAATATTGTGTTGTATTTACTCTTTCTTTCACTTTAACAGAACTCAAGCGTCAATTACTTCATACCTTGTGTTGGGTTCCTGTTAAGGATTTCACAGAAAGAACTATGGAAGTTGCTGTTACATGCTGGGAATGGCTTCTTGCTGCTCGGCCTGATTTTAGTATTGAGGTATCTATTTTGTTTGTTTTTTAAGAATCATTGATTATATTTCCCCTTCAGACGTTTGTTGAAAGCCCTCATGCATGTTTAATTAGCTTCTCTCCTTCACATGTTATTTTTTGTTACATCTGATCTTTCAGTTCTTATGTGAAATGGCCATGGCTTGGCAGATGACAGTTGATAAGAAACTTGGCATCTTTGCTGAGGACAAACCTCGGCCTGATCCTTTAGCTAAAACCGAGGACCAAATTCTTGATCCAAATCCTCCACATGTAGCTGGTCATCAGATCTGGACGAAGGTAATTTTACTCCTCGTTATTAACTATTAATTATTTATTACTTCAGGTATTTCGATTATGGCTGCAGGCATGGTTGTGTGGTTGAGGTGGTCACTTTAGAACCCTGTGGATTAAGTGTTCAGTCCCACTATGTGGATGCAGTGATGGTGCCATGAAGAGAGCACCCAGTGCTCTCTGTGGAGTGGTTGGCATTAGGAAGGGCATCCAGCTGTAGAAACCATATAAAAACAGGCAATAGAGCATGGTGCGGCCCTTGGCCTTGCAAGCTCCTGTCAAACCATCCAACCCATGCCAGCAAGAAAAACAGACATTAAATGATGATGATAATGATGAATGCTTGTTTTTAAGTTGTTGTTATATAAATAATTTAAATGAAACTGAAGGATTACTCAATACTCTTTGTTGAGTATATAACTATTCTTTAACATTGACTTTGAAGTTTTAACCTTCTCAGCTTTCATTGCATTGTCCAATGAAAGTTAAGCAAGCTGAGACTTCCAAGTTACTGCCAATACTATTCTTGTTAAAGAATAATAAATAAACATATGTGCTAAGTGCGGCATATACATTTACCCATTGTTTAAACAAAGGAGGTTATGCCCGCTGGTTCCTGTCAAACAGGCTAACCCATATGAGCATGGGAAACAGACATTAAATGGTGATGATGTTAGAGTTCTTGTATGATTTTTTCCTTTAGGTTTTATAAAATTTGTTTTTAATCTTCTTTTGTTTCTAGTTTCTCGCTGAACGTGTTGAAATTGCACGCTACTGCAGTGTTGATCAAGTGGGCATCCTGCTTTCCCTGCTTCACAAATCTCTCTCTATTAGTGTGGGGAAACAGCCTGGATTAATTTCTCGACACCCAGCTGCCTTGGGGCCAAGAGTCAGGTTTGCAGAACCCTTTTTCTATTAGAAAATTTATACATTGTTTACATTGAAACAAAATTTTACCTAGCTACTGAGAGAGGCTTTAACAGTTATTACTTCAAAAATTATTTTTATTTCGCTAATGAGGGCCAAAAGTCAGTTAAGGGTCTTTACAGTTATTTGATTTTGAAAAACTTTTTGAATGCAAACTGTGAAGTGAAAGTCCTTAATCTGAAAATAATGTTTCATAATAACAATGGAATAACCACAATAATTATGAAAATCAATCAAATATATCCTTCAGAGGGGTCTTAATTTAACTGAGAAGTTTTTTTAGGCTGTCCCGGTTTCACTTCTTGGATATCTGGATATTTTATATCTGTTTATCCTTGATATTGGGTTTATGAAATGTATATTTCTTTATTGCCCACAGGGGGCTAAACATAAAGGGACAAACAAAGGGATTAAGATGATTACATTGACCCCAGTACGTAACTGGTACTTATTTAATTGACCCTGAAAGGATGAAAGGCAAAGTCGACTTCTGTGGAATTTGAACTCAGAATGTAAAGACAGACGAAATACCACTAAGGATTTTGCCCAGCATGCTAACGTTTCTGTCAGCTTGCCGCCTTGAGTTTATGAAATGTATATTGCTGATGTTAATTACTCAGATACTGCCAGATTTATAGGTGGCTCAACAATTTAACAAGGAAGTCTGAATGTGGTCGATTCACCTGCTAGAAATAGCAGCCAAACCACCCTCACAGCACATTGCGCCATCTTAAAATAGAAATGACACTTGATAATGAAAAGGCTGGAGACATTATGTTTGAGAGAAAAAAAATGACCAAGATAATTGTGGCTGGAATATTTTTGATCAATAATTCTGCTAGATCCAATCTGACTGGAGATTATGTAACACCCACATACCCCCTCATGCAGTACTACCCCAAAACAATAACAAACCTATAATCAATAAAATCTTCTGTTCAATTGCGATTCTCCTCCTCTTTAGTTCTCTATATGATCTCTAAGCTACTGTTTGAATTGGATTGTCCATCTATATATGTACATAATATATACTATATTAGGGCAGTGAGTTAGCAGAGCTGTTAGCACACAGAGCAAAATGCTTAGCGACATTTTGTCCATTTCTAAGTTCAAATTGCACCAAGGTTGACATTTTCAACCTTTTGGGGTCAATAAAATACGTATCAGTTGAGTGCTGGGGTTAGTGTAATTGAATGCAATCAACTTATCCTCTCCCCTGAAATTGCTGGCCTTGTGCCAACATTTGAAATTGTTATTATATACTATATTATTATATATATACGATTAATAATGCATTCTTACCTCCCCCCCCTCACCTGTTGCCCATTTTTTCTCTTCCCAATCATCTTTTCTCTTTCACACCTTTCCTTTACTTTTCTTCTGATGAAGGACTATTGTCTGAAACGTCAGCAGTCCTTCCCTTCCATTAAACCAATACAATATTTGTTAAAACCTGTCCCTTCTGTGTTGCCCTCTTTTTGCTTTTGTTCATTACCTTCACAATGTGCTACTACCCACCACCAATGTTTCATCTCTGACTTAATCAGTATATTAGACCTCTCAGATTATAGACTATCTTTGTATTACTGTTATTATTTAACCCGAGGATAGCAGAGTTATGACCAAAGGTGCTCTAGTTACAATCACATGGCTACACCAAAGTCCCCCTCTTTGCCTTTCTTGTCAATCTAATGTTTCCTTTAGTTCCCATGTTTTGTTTTCCTTTATAACGCTTCACTTTGAAAAAGAGGTTACCTGATTTGTAATAGCTGCTTTGCAAACCCATGACTGATGGTCACTTTGCTTTCTGTATATTGCTTGCTGGAGCAGACTCTGGCCATCTCTCTAGCAACAGGTGTTCACGACTGAGGATGAACAAAACTAGCTCGAAACTGAATCGATCTTGTGATCCTATTGTCTGCTGGAGGGTAGTAGGGGTTTGCTCCCCTGCTTGCAATATATACAGGGTGCAGGCTGCACCTATAACCAGCTGGTGGAAGATCTGCCTGGAGTTAAAACAGTAGTAACATTGAACAGCCATATTGATGTAGCAATTAACTCTACTTGTTAATTTAAAATATTTCTTGGGAAATTATAAAAATTTTTTTTTCTATTTCTTCTTGTGTTAATTCCTTAAATATCTGTTCCTGTCATGTAAAATTTATGAAATGAAGAAGAAAGCTGTAAATTAACTCCAAACATTAATAATAAATCAATCTTAACATTCCAGGCTGTTAACAATGGGTCTATCTCTTCTACAAGGGGTACTTCTTCCTAACAATTTAAGCCGCAGTGTACTTCGTGAGAGGGTCTATGCTGCAACATTAGACTACTTTTGGTAAGTACCAAGTTTAATGGTTATTTGAGATGAGAAACTGTTTTCTTATTTCCACAGTTTCTTAGTGAATGAGTAAGTATTGATTACAGAGATACTGATAATAAATGGAATTCATCATCTTCATCGTTTAACGTCCATTTTCCATGCTGGCATGGCTTAGATGGTTTGACTGAGGTCTGGAGAGCCAGCAACTGCACCAGGTTTCAATCTGATCTGGCAATGTTTCTACAGCTGGATGCCCTTCCTAACGCCAACCACTCCAAGAGTGTAACAGGTGCTTTTTATGTGCCACCAGCACAGGAGCCAGTCAGGTGGGCCTGGGATCGATCACGTTTGGATAGTGCGTTTTACATGCCACCGGCATGGGAGCCAGTCAGGAGATCAAGCCAAGATAAAATAGCAGTCATGGCAGATACTGGTGTCATGTAACTGGCACCTGTGCCAGTGGCATGTAAAAGCACTCATTGTCACTCTCAGAGTGGTTGGTGTTAGGAAGGACATTCAGCCGTAGAAAACCATGCCAAATCAGACTGGAGTCTGGTGCAGCCTCTCAGCTTACCAGCCCTGGTCAAAGCGTCCAACCCATGCCAGCATGGACAACGGATGCTAAATGATGATGATGAGGATAGGATTAAGTAATTGAACCTGTGGGTTAGTTTCTCAGATTTTAATTGTGCATGTTAATTTTCCCTTTCAGAATAACTTCTCTGAATTCCTAACAGATCTCACATAGTATAACAACATTGTTGCTAGTCCAGTCATGGAATTGCCCAGGCATCTCTCTCTCTCTCTCTCTCTCTCTCTCTTTCTCTCTCTCTCTCTCT
>NC_068986.1:117017294-117027441 GCF_001194135.2 Octopus bimaculoides
CTCTCTCTCTCTTCTTCATACAAGATTTGTCTTTTTTCCTCTTGAATGTATTACTCAGCTGTACTATTCTCCATGTCATAAGTAATGAATATTTTGCCCTCAAACATATATATTTCTAGTGGTCCTGTAATCTGTCCGACTCAGCGTGGTTCTGAGTTAAGAGAAGATATCATTAGTTTGATAAAGTTCTGGAAATTGATGCATGCTGACAAGAAATATCTGAAATCCAATGTGTTACCATTCTGCGGTAAGTTATTACCAATGCTTTTGGCAAACTCTTCTAACAAAGACAATAGTTTTTCGCAGTCCTTTTTTTTTTTTGATTCTCAAGTCATTTTTATATTAATGACATTTTGAATTATTTTATATATGTATGTAAAATAACAATAAGTCAACAGAGCTGTTTACTTTTTCTTCTCTTTCTTTTTTTAAAGAATAAAACTTAGAAAACTAGCTCTTGAATTCATATAGGTTAAATTAATTTTTAATTAGAATACATAGATCTGCATGCACATGCATGCCCTCTTGTATACAGAGATATAATCATGTTGAAAATAGGACTATTGAAAATTACAAGTTTGGTGTAAAAAAAACTGTCTTTCTTATTGACATCATTTTATCAATGGCCACCAGGTTTATAGAGATTTCACATTAATTAAAAAAAAAACTATAGTCATATTTCCAACATTAATGAAAGAATATATGCTGTACAAATATATTTTTGCCTTTGCTTTAAATAATTGGCGCTGTAGTGTCCATTATTTTCTTCTTCTCTTCTGCAATTTGCTAGCCATCTGCTAATTAAACATTTCATTCTTTGTCATAGTTTCTATGCTTCATTAGTGTTGTAGATTAGCCATAACTTCTTAGCAAAACGAATATATATAAATGTTCTTTTGTGTAATAATAGTTATTCTATTTGTCTTTTTTTTATCATGTAAAAAGTTTTATGAACTAAACTTTTGGATTCACCTTAACATTTACTCCATTTCCTGTAAATCTGAGACCAGAATTAAGGATTCAACATCTTTCAGTGTTATTTAATTCAGTTTTTCTGTAAATATAATTATTCTGTATTCATTGGTCTGTGGCCAGTTGGAACACTGTTTTCAAATATAGTATTCTGATAAATATTTTTTCTTAAAATATACAGAAAAAAAAAAAGATTGCAAAGAAAACCGTTATTTAAGAATATCTTCTATTTTAGAAAGAAAGTAGACCTTTTATTTTTTAAGTATTTCTCTCTGGTATAAATTTTTCCTGTTTCTGTCTTATTTCAGCTGCTTCAGGTTTGACATAATTATTTGACTCAATATTATCTTTGCATGTTTTTAATCTTTTCTGATTGATATGATTCTGCCAATTATATATGTTTTGTTTCCAATAATCAACAGTTGGATGTCCACATATCTATTTACTTATTCAGCTTATTAAGCCTCAGTCATACTTTGTAACTGTTGCTGTCTTTTGACTCATGAATCTTTCTTACACGTCTGTGCATGTCAATGTGATGAGTGTTTCGCGATGACTCTCATTAACTCTCATTAAGTAATCTTGAGTTTGAAGGATTGAGCGTGTACAAACTAATTAATCAGCTATGCATACAAACTAATTAATTAGCTGTGCATTGGACATTGGTCAAGGCATGTGAAGGAGTGAGATGGCAGTTTTGATGGAATGAGAATTAGTGACAATTGTTTTGCATTAAACTGAGAATCTAGGAAATGGTAAGCTAAGAAAACCCAAATGAAGATAATTGGTAATATAGACAATGAACAACTATAAAAGAAATAGCAAATGCAGAAGATATTCCCAACAAATGGTGACAAGGAAAATGGTTGTAGGATCCATGAATGAAATTATCCAAACTCTTTCATAATTTCTTAATCATTTACAGTAATTGTCTCTTGATATGCAAAAATATTATTTCTTGGGTACTTTTCAAAATTTCAATTTGAATTCTAGACCAGTTCTCAGTTTGAATTCTAGGTTACCAGTTCTGTGATTACTAATCTTTTTTCTTTGAAATTTAATTATATTTTCTTCATTTACTTTTATCATGGATATTATTATTAAATATACTATCACTATCATAAATAACTGTTACCCTGATTGGTTGACCCAATATTTTCAATTGTAAAACCAATTCCATCCAGTTAACAAAAGACTCATTTCCCTGCAATTAATAGATATGTGCATGTTCCTGCTGGATTACTTGTCTCCATACATTACTACTAAATATTGTCTTACTGTTTCAACAAACACAGAATTTGCAAAATTCCTTGCCTCTTTTCATCAAGAGGTTTACGTGTCATCCAGTTTCTGCCATAAAACTGCTATTCCTTCCCCATGAATCCTTCAAGATTCTTGAAAACAATTTATTCATTCTTAGATGTCCTTCAGTCAAATAAAACTAATATATTTAGCTAATGTCTTCAATTGGTTCCAGCAATACCTAAGATCACTTTACATTGGAAACTTTAGATTTTCTCATGGAATTTTTAAACAAGAACTGGAGATTCTTTTCACTGGTGTTATCTCTTTATTACAGATCCTTAGAAGGACATAGATTCTACTTTCTGTTAATACTTTGTGTAAGATTACTCCTTTTATTTGGCCATATTTCTTATGAAGTATATTTCTGATGCAGTCATCTGTGTACCATACTTAATGTATATACACCATTGAAAGATATGAAGCTGTGGTTTTTGTTTGAGAGAAAATCTCTTTATAGATATGTTGTGTTAAAAACACACTGACAAAAACCATAGCAATCATGCCTTTCAGTGGTGTATATATATTTAGTATGATGTACAGATGGCTGTTTTAATTTAATGCTGTTTCTATTGTGTACATCAACACTTCTAATGTCTTTCAATTAATTTGGAACAAAACAAAAATTTGGTGGGGATATTTAGGAAAATGACTTTGGCATTCTTAAGAAACACCAATTCACAAAAGGTTCTAACATAAAAGTATGTTGGAAGATTTCAATTTAGATATGATTTTGTATCAGAGAACCAGAGGCAGTTTAGGTGAGTTGGCATTGAAAGAGTTAAATGTGCTTCTTTCATATATTGCATCAAGGTGAGATGTGAAAGTTTGACAGTAAAACAGGTGAAACAACTTGTTGCAAACTCGTTAGATTTTACCTCTGAGAAGCTGTCATTTCGCTGCCATAGCAATATATTATTAATGTAGGTTGTTTTATTTGTACACGTTTTTGTTATTAAAGGCCATAAGTCCTAACTTGACATAATTATGAACATTATCTCATAAGGTGACCTCATCTCAACCTCCTGTCACTCAAAGACAGGAAGAATAAATTCTAATCTGCAGAATACTCCACTTGTTCATTGCAACATTTGTGACTGCAGTCTGTTATGATGATGGTGATGATAATAGTGATGATTTCAAATTTTGGCAGAGGGCCAGCAGTTTTTGTGGGAGATGGAAAGTTGATTACATCCATTCTAGTGATCAATTGTTACTTTTATTGGACCCAAAAGGATGAAAGGTAAAGTTAGCCAAGGTGGAATTTGAACTCAGAATGTAAAGACTTGGAAGAAATGCCATTAAACATTTTGTCTGATATGCTAACAATTCTGCCAGATCCCTGCCATAATCATCATCATCATTGGCATCATTATTTAACATCCATTGTCCATGCTGGCATGGGTTGGACGGTTTGACCAGGGCTGGTAAGCTAAGGGGCTGCACCAAACTCCAGTCTGATTTGGCAAGGTTTCTACAGCTAGATGCCCTTCCTAATGCCAACCACTCCAAGAGTGTCATGGGTGCTTTTTATGTGCCACCAGCATGGGTTCCAGTTGTGTGCCACCAGTATCTGCTAAGACTACAATTTTACTTGGCTTGATGGGTCTTCTCAGGCATGGCATATTTATAAAGGGCTTGGTCACTAGTTATTGCCTCCATGAGGCCCAGCGTTTGAAGATCATGCTTCATTACCTCTATGACAGTTTCAAATTTTTGGCACAAGGCCAACAATTTTAGGAGTTGGGGTAAGTTGATTACATCAACCCCAGTGTTCAACTGGTACTTTATTGACCCTGAATGGATGAAAGGCAAAATCGGCCTTGACAGAATTTGAACTCAAACGTAAATCCAAATGAAATGCCACTAACCATTTTGCCCAGCATGCTTACAATTCTGCTAGTTCACTGCTGTAAAAATAATAATAATAATAATAATAATAATAATAATAATAATAATAACGATAACTAAGTCATGTGCTATTTATCTTGATACAAGGTCACCGTGTTGCACACACACAGTTGGGGAGCATGTGCCTGGTGTATCCTTATCAGATGGGTAGTCATGGTGAGTGTATGGGGCTTCATATAATTGTATGCTGCTGTCACTTTGATGGTGTGTCCAGCTCTCTCATTCAATAATAATAATAATATGATGATGATAAATATAATAATAATGATTCGTAAGATAGGGAGAGATCTATTTGATATTATTAGGTTGAAGTAAAGCTAGTTACATCAATGCCAGTTGTCAACAGAGGCTTATTTTATCAACTCTGTTAAAATGAAATTTGAAATCCCATTAAGGTGAGACTAGAACTAAGAATATAAAGTTCCTTGACTAAATTCTGCAAAACATTTTGTCCATCATTCTACCAATTCTGTCAGTAATTATAATTATTATTCTTATAACAGTAACAGGTAAGTATAAATAAGATGTTCCATGTGAATTATCAATATATTTCTGTCTTTTCATATGAACATAGTTGAGTGTTGCTTAAATATTTATTCCTCGTTTAATCTCTTCTAATTTTTGTCAGCTTATTGCATTCTTTACAGTGGCATTCCTTCATTTAATTTCTGTCCTCAGCAACAGTTGCCATCGTCAGATGTATACAGATTGCTTAATGATTCAAGAATTTAAAAACTAACAATCATATCTTTTCATTGATATGTACTGTGTCTCTTGGATGTTGTATTTCTAATAAATCATTTTGATATTTTAAGTTATCAGGGGACATTCCTATAGTATCCCTTCTCTCTGCCATTCTACAGCTTACTCCCTATGTAACAGTATCCTTTATCATCTACGAAAATTACTTTCTGGGAAATACTGTTTTATGTGAACTGTCATTTTATAAGTGTTTGTTTATTGTTGTTTTTGCTTACTTTTTATTGTTTTATGTTGTAGAATTTTCATTTAATGCGTTGTTGAAAACTTCCAGTCCTTTCGTTAGGATAAAAGTTATGATAGACTCTTATGTTGAGAATCTGACAGAATTCAGAGCTGTTACTCTTGCAAAATGATTCTACCATGGAATAATGGTGTTACCTGTCAGATCTGCCCAAATTGAGCAACATTATGATGAAAAGTATTCCACTCGTGACAATTTTAACATTTTGTACAGCTAGGATATTACTTTCTGATGTGCCCTTTTCTTGAGATGGCAGTGTGGTTGCTATTTCCTGGTTTAGTGACCTTGTAGCGCTCCCTAATCGGAATAAGGTTTTAAAATTTACATAAAGTACTGCTGTAACGTAAAAAGCTCCCAGTATAGTCTGTAAAGTGGTTGGTGTTAGGAAGGGCAGCCAGCTGTCAAAACCTTGTCAAAATAGACAATTGGAGCCTGGTGCAGCTCTCTGGTTTGTCAGCTCCTGTCAAACTGCCCAACCCATGCCAGCATGGAAAATAGATGTTAAATTATGATGAGGGTGATGATGAGTGCAGCTAATAATTACAGGAACTGCAAATAGATAAGAAGTGCTTAGAAAGGACAAGTGTAAACCTGTAACCTTAATAAATACATGAATGGTTGGTTTATGAGTATCATACTTTGATAAATGAAAGCCTTCAAAGTGTGGATCTAGAGCGTGCTGGAATTGAGTAAATAACAAATAATACTTCTATGAAATTCTATATTAGCTGAGATGAGATTACAGAGAAAATACCTAGATACAGTTCTATATTCAAGAGATGAGGAATTATGTGCATTATTTACATTATTTACATTCAACAGATATTTGTCTTCATCTTATTTGTTGGTAACACATTTCGGCTGACATACCCTCCAGCCTTCTTCAGGTGTCTTGGGGAAATTTCGAACCTGGGTTCTCATTCCTAAAGTATTTTTCGATATTATTATTATTATTCAGGTCACTGCTTGGAATCGAACTCGGAATCTTGGGGTTAGTAGCCCGCGTTCTTAACCACTACGCCCACGGGTATATGGTGCAGTGATTAAGAGTGTGGTCTACTAACCCCAAGATTCCAAGTTCGATTCCAAGTAGTGATCTGAACAATAATAATAATAATAATAATAATAACATTGAAAAATACCTTAGGAATGAGAACCCAGGTTCGAAATTTCCCCAAGACACCTGATGAAGGCTGGAGGGTTATATCAGCCGAAACGTTGTGTTAACAACAAACAAGATGAGGACAAATATCTATCTAATGTAAATAATGTAAATACCTAGATCTTCAAAATATTGGAATTGGACTAGACATTAACATTTTGATAGCAACCTGTAAGAGACTGATTTTGCTTGTATGATACAAACTTACTGTTTTAAAGAGATCTAAATTAAAAACCACCCATCAAAATTTCATATTAGTTTGTGTTTCAAACACTAGTTTAATAATGACAAAGTTCTTTTACTCTATTTTTCATCATTTTCATAATAAATTGAAACAAAAGCAGTGCATTTCAACAGAAATACAGTAATAAAAGGGTTAACATATAAGGCTACAAGAAAATAGTTAACCCTGTAAAATCCACTTTGCAGTATACACAAGAGTAATTGCCAGAGCTTTGACATCCTCATACTCATTCACAGCTACACGTAGAACGATATGAACACTCTAAGTTTTAGTATGTCTGATTCCTCAGCTAGCAACGGCAATTTGTCACCAATACCAAACGGTAGCAGTTAGATAATTACTCTTTCTGCTGCTTTATTTAGAATTGTTTTGGACATTAAATTGTAAGATTTTGGTTTTATAATTTCTTTTCTTTTTTTTTTTATTTCTGTTCAAACAATTAAATTCCTCTCCTGTCCATATTCTTTAGTATATTCAACAAATTCTCAGTTTTTGTAAATAAGTTAGAAACGAGATCCAGTTGTTGAGATAGAGGTTAGTGGGTCTGGTCTTTCACACAGTTACCTTCTATCACACTGCTATTTAAAGAAAATACTTCAGTCATCTAAATTAATAATAATAATAATAATAATAAAAAAACTGTATAGAATGAACATTTTTTCTAGAAATGTTTACTGTTGTTGTACAGCGGAAATTTTTTTGCTCTCATTGCAAACATTTGGCTTTAGTGTTGTGCTGCACATTGTTAAATTTTTGATTGCCTTATATTGTGAACATTTGGCCATATTGTTGTGTTGCACATTATGAATTCTTTACTGCCACATATTGTAAAACATTTAGCCTTGTTTGTGCTATGTTGTGTCTACTTTTCTCCATCAATATGTTTACAAGCGTTCTATTTGCTGTAATTATCTGTTTCTTCCAACGCCATTACCGATATCCTGCTCTGCTATATAAAACAGTATATTGACTAATTCTATCACCATGACAGGTATATTTTCTATTTTTATACTGTTACTACAAGTAGATATATTCTTACCTACTTATAATTCGTAGAGCTGTCTTGCAATCTACTTTGATTACTGGGAGCTGTTTATATTGACAAAAATGTTCCAAAGAAATCCTCTTTGGTCATTTGGATTGTTATAAAATGATTGCAAACAAGAAATACTTTTGTTCTTGTTAAAGCAGTTATTTTGGTGAAACCAAAGAACTAATTTCACTTAAGCTACAAGCTGTTAATAAAAAGAATTCATTAATTAATAGACAATTAACGCACAAAGCAGTTTTATTGCCTGATTGGTAATTACCAGATGATAATTTTCGAGAGTTTTAAATAATTATATCTGTCATAACTCTTTTATCTCTCTTTAGGACCAATATAATTATTCCCATCTGGGTGTAAAAACATGGATTATGGTGATTAATTATTGTAAAAATTGTTTAGTGTTGAGTTTGTTTGTTTAAAACTTATGTTTTGTTTCTAGCATTCAACAGAAGGGAGTGCATTGTGCAGCTTGTGGTTACTTCTTTTAAGTGACGATGCCAAACAACTCTCTCTCTTTCTAAAAGCACCCCCCCACACACACACATTAATTGGTATGGGAACAGCAGTCTCTTTCTACTAAGTATTATAGATATGTTAGTGTGCATAGAAAGTCATGTTTTATCTCTCTCTCTCATTCTTTGTGTTTAAAGTTAGACTAGAAAGAGCAGTGCCATCCACATTTTTGTAGGACCTCACAGACTGTTGGAATGATAGTAAGAAACCATGATTAACAGGTTATTGTATTGGAAGCACCACATTAAGATAAGTTCTGTCAGAATATCAATATTATATTGAATGGGCTTCACTAATGTTGCCTAGGGACAGAGGAATGGACTTCACCAAAGGCATCCAAGGATGAAATTACAGTGCTAAACTAGGCAAATGATGAGGTGTAATATATTTAATAGGCTTCCTCACAGTTTCTATCTACCAAATTTCACTCCCAGAGTTGATCCAAGATTATGGTAGCAACACTTGCTAAGGTTCTATGCAATGCAACTGAAACTCAGCCAAGTGATTAAGAAACGAACTCAATAAGAGCCATTCATAGCGATACTGATCACCATTGCTTTCAAGTTGTAAAATGATGCCAAAAGAATAGAACTAAGTGTATTTTAGGGTTTGACTTCAGAAAATGTTTTAGTCATCTTGGTTTCTTACATGACAAGTTGATGATGTATACAAATTATCTAAAGATAGTTTTACCATCATTGGGAAGTTAAATATTTGCATTGGCTCAGGGAGAATTTGAAATTGGAACCATTTAGTTTGACATGTGATAGGGCTTTTTGTATAAAGCATTTAGATTACTTAGTTTTGTAGCTACTTAAGTGTTAATGAAATCCTAATTTATATGAATTAAAATTCAAAGTTTTGTAGTCTAAACCAACATTAAAATTTGATAAATGCCTTTATTTCTTTTTTAAACTAAGCAAATATTTAATGATTTTATTATATAAAATGATTTTATTACATAAACAATGGAGCACAAATTTTAGGCCAAAAAGTACAGCGAATTGTAGTATTTAAATGGTACTTATTTTTGACCTGAGCAGGACAATACCTAAAGTGTAACTCAGCAAAGTTTGAACACAAGTGACTGGGACCCAGTGTAGCTCTGTAACTCATTGTACCTGTCAAACAGTCCAACCTAGGTCAGCATGGAAAATGGATGTTAAATGATGACGATGACAATGATTAGTTATTTCTATCATGAGCTAAGCAAGGGTTATGGGCCATTAAATCAGGCTCAATACTGATTGGTGTTTGTTTTATCAACTCCAGAAGGATGAAAGAAAAAGTTCACCTTGGCATGATTTCAACTTGGAACATAAAAGGACAGAACCAAATATTAATGACGTTCTTTCTAACGTAGACACAAAGCCATGTTTGTTTGTTGCTGGATGTTGTCAACTAAGACGATGCCAGTACTTGATTGGTACTTATTTGATCAACATCAGATGCATGAAAAGCAATGTTGACCAGCATTAGTTTATGCTTACATACGTACATAGTTTATGCTTACATCATACATACAAGCATACATATACATATATGTGTGTGTGTATGTATTATGTGCATTAAATAAGAATATATGAACTTGTTAGGAAGCAAGATGAGTACGTTTGTTGTTAGTCAGTTCCATAGGCATAGGAGTGGCTGTGTGGTAAGTAGGTTGCTTACCAACCACATGGTTCCGAGTTCAGTCCCACTGCATGGCACCTTGGGCAAGTGTCTTCTACTTTAGACTCGGACTGACCAAAGCCTTGTGAGTGGATTTGGTAGACGGAAACTGAAAGAAGCCCGTCGTATATGTGTGTGTCTGTGTTTGTCCCCCCAACATCACTTGACAACCGATGCTGGTGTGTTTACGTCCCCGTAACTTAGCGGTTCGGCAAAAGAAACCAATAGAATAAGTACTAGGCATCCAAAGAATAAGTCCTGGGGTCGATTTGCTCGACTAAAGGCGGTGCTCCAGCATGGCCACAGTCAAATGACTGAAAC
>NC_068986.1:117027451-117031947 GCF_001194135.2 Octopus bimaculoides
GTCGACTTTGCCTTTCATCCTTTCAGGGTCGATAAATTAAGTACCAGTAACGTACTGGGGTCGATCTAATCGACTTAATCCTTTTGTCTGTCCTTGTTTGTCCCCTATATGTTTAGTCCCTTGTGGGCAACAAAGAAATAAGAATAAGTACTAGGCATCCAAAGAATAAGTCCTGGGGTCGATTTGCTCGACTAAAGGCGGTGCTCCAGCATGGCCACAGTCAAATGACTGAAACAAGTAAAAGAGTAACAGAGAAGCAGTTTAAAGGAGAGTAACCACATTTTGTTTTTACTGTGTCAATGCTGCCCGAAATTCTTGAATGCTAGAATTACTGTTTTGTTTTTATTTATTATTTAAATTTTTCTTTTTTTTATTTTAAATTTATTTTTCTTTTTATGTTTGTTTCTTTTCCCCTTCGTAGCTGCAGATCCTAGTAATTTGAATCCCACTCAGCTGTCTGTGTCTGGCACATTTTCATCTGACCTGAAGTCATCGCAATCGTCCAGTGGATGGATGAACACCATCAATAGTGGGGTTTCAGTACATTCCAAGAGATCTACCAGTATGTAAGATTTATATCGTGTGTGTGTGTGTATATACACTTATATATATATATATATATATATATATCAATGACTGATTGTATATGAATTCTTGAAATACATTAGTGTATAAATATATATATATGTGTGTGTGTGTGTGTATGTATATATACACACACACATATATATATATATCTATATGTATTTCTTCTTTTATTGACCATGTGTTTGTGTTCACAGATTCCATCATACACACTGTTGTTGGTTAGCTTGAGGTCAATCCTGATTGAGTACACGTATAATGAAAGGTGTTCCAGCCATGACCCCCCCCCCTTTTTTTTAGAGGTATCAAGGACTACAATATCTGATGTGTACTTTTGAAGGAGACTTGGTTACTATTTCTATCAAGCTGAGCAATCATGAAAGGACCCTCTCATCTTGTGCGCGTGCACACACACACACACACACACACACACACACACACACTGTTTTAACATATCGAGGTTTTCTTTATTATATTTTTAATCCAATTAATCTTTTCTAATAAATCTAATGTTTCTATTGATTTATTATTGTTGTTAACCTAGGACAGCCTTGGTCAAGCCAAGCCATAATGAAAGCTATTCTGACCATGACCATCCCAGCTTATTTTCAGAGATACTATATCTAGTACTACATTGTCCTATCTGTTATTATTTCTTCATTATACTACTGACTGAGGATACAGCTTAGATATATAAATCCCCTTTCATCAGATATATATATATATATATATATATGTGTGTGTGTGTGTGTGTGTGTGTGTATGTATGTGTATATTGATGTATGTTGGATGAAAGAGAAAAGAGTACTCAATACATGTTGTAAAGGATATGGGGTTTTTTTTTTATTGAAACTGAAACTTAGAGTTTTGATCATGACACTAGTTTCATGCCACTGCAATCTTCAAATGGTAAAAAAAAACCTCAGCCATCACCAACTCACCCTAAATAAATAAATTACCTACCTTTCCACTTACATTTGCAAGAAATACAAACATCATATCGCAAGAATAACATGAAAGACTATTGAAGAAGCCCAAAAACACCACCCAATCAATAAATACAAAACGTTAATGGATAAACACAAGTACTAGACCCCCCCCCACACACACACACATATAATATAATGATATAATATACCAGCATTGAGTTGTAACAGTTCTTGCCTGAAGATTGCAATAGCATGAAACTCTAGTTGCAAGACTAACTCTCAGTTTCAGTTTAAATTAAAATGAACCATGTGTGTGTGTATGTATATATATATATATATATATATATATATATATATATATATATATATATATGTTCATGTAAAGTCATATTTAATGCATTTGGGTGTATTCAGATGTGTTAAGACCTTTCACTGTGGATATTATCCCAGGAGAATATTCTCCACTGGGACATGTGAAAACACTTTTTTTTTAGGGGTTTGGGTGAAGACTGTGAATGATGTTATTGGTTTGTGGTGTACAAGCATTTCTGTGTTGTTCTGTTTAGTCACCTATGAAAACCACATTTGTCATTCACAGCCTGAATAAGAACGGAATTATTCTTGTTAAAATGGAATGTCTGTTGTTGTGTGCACAACTTGGTCAAGCCAGAATTAAATATTGCTGCACAAAGCAATGTCGAATAAAAAATAAAACCTTTTGTTGTAGAGATTATCTCAGGAGATAATTCCCTGCATTGACATATGTAAAAATAGATTTGATATGAAAAAAAATCATGTCTGAATACACTCAAACATGTTAAGTATCTTTACACAAATATTTTCTCCAGTTAAGAAATAAATTTGTGTATTTAAGAAACCAGTTTCTTAACCAGACCCATCCTCATCCACATTTATTCCATGTTTGTAAAAACAATTCCATGGTACCCCAAAGATTATGGTACTCTGATTTATCAGCAGTGTGAGTTCAGTATTGCAACTCTCTCCTTGAAGATACTGCTTCCTATGTTTTTGTGATTATTTATTCTCTTTACGACTTTGCTGCTAAGAATTGTGCACCTTGTTTTGGCTTTCCAGCTTTCTGAATAAATTTATGACAATTGAAAGATAATATCAAAATTAGAGTATAAAGTTTTGAAATGGAAATTAGATTAAATTAATGTTGAACAGGAACACTAGTGTTGCTGTCTTCTTTTTTATGTTAATCTTGCAATACTAATATTTTATGTTTCAGATAAGTAGGCAGGATACACATACAAACCTGTACCTTCATGCATACACTCATGCAGGTTTGTGTGTGTACACATACACACACACACATTTGTCTGTCTGTCTATATTTTTATTTCGGTTGAGTTAGTCTCTTATTACACTGTTGTGTTGTCTGTGCATTCACAGGATCATCAGGCAAGTTATGGTTGTCATAACTTGCCTGATATATTGTGTGCTACACAACATTTTCAGATAATTTTAAATGTATGCTATAATAATTTTAATAAACCCACAATTTTAATCTCGCTGTGAAAAGTAAACTTGTTACACCACATGTTTTATCTCTCAGGAGGCACAAAATATGGGATTGGTCTGACTGGTTTCTAGTCTTGTTAGGTGTTTATCAGAAAAAGAATATTTTGTATCTATAGATTAGTAACTTATTCTTTATAGAATATATAAACTACAACACAGCTACAATAGTCAGTATAATTAGCATAATGGTGTGTTTAGAGATGATGTGATGTCATTCATTCATTCATTGTCTACACCACAGTATTTTTAGATATGTTGGAATATAAAGGTGTCTTTTACTTGTTTTAGTCATAAGACTGTGGCCATGCTGGGGTACTGTTCTGAAAAAAAATTTCAGTTGAATCAACCCCAGTACTTTTTTTAAACCTGGTACTCACTCTATTGGTTTTCTTTTGCTGAACTGCTATGTCACAGGGACATAAAGACATCGAAATCAAGTGTCAACTGGTGGTGGTGGGGGAGGGGGGCAAACCCAGACACAAAGATGTGTGTGTACACATGCACACACATGTATAGGCTTCTTTTAGTTTTCATCTACCAAATCCTCTCACAAGGCTTTAATCAGCCTGGGGTTATAGTAGAAGACACTTGCCCAAGGTGCCATGCAGTGGAATTGAACCCAGAATCATGTGATTGAGAAGCAAACTTCATACCACACAGCCATAAGTACACCTAGAGATATGTACAGTTTTAACCTTGCTGTGAAAATTAAATAAACTGGTTCCAACTTATTATGATCCCTAAAACAATAGGACCTAGTTAAATCATCCCATTTTTTTCTGCCCACAGGCCAACATGGCTGTGTGGTTAAGAAATCTGCTTTCCAATTATGTGGTTTTGGGTTCAATCCCACCATATGGCACTTTGGACAAGTAGCTCCTATTAAAGCTCCAGACCGACC
The DNA here is from genome assembly GCF_001194135.2 of Octopus bimaculoides. NCBI lineage: Eukaryota > Metazoa > Mollusca > Cephalopoda > Octopoda > Octopodidae > Octopus > Octopus bimaculoides. The sequence continues at coordinate 117,031,411 of NC_068986.1, forward strand.
AGGGCCATGTAAATGGATTTAGTTGAGGGAAACTGAAAGAAGCCTGTTGTGTGTATGTGTGTGTATTTCTCTTGATTTCATATGTGTTCACTAGTTATTAACAATAGACTTAACATGCAGGTGGTGGCATTTGCCTGAGTCCACTACAAAGGTATGTCTAGGCTTCTAGAGATATCTTCACATGTTATGCAATTTTTCTAAGCAAAAGACCCATTCATACAGTATTGCTTGTTTCCAGGTCTTTGTGTAAGCATGTCTAGGGTGTTTGTTGTTTGTTAGACCATGAGATTATTATCTCATTTGGAAACAGGTGATGGTCAGTATCATCAAGGGCATCTGGGCATGGCAAAATTCTAACCCCAACTTATTCTTGTCTTTTCCATGGAAGCATGGAAGACCTGTTAAAATGCCAGCACTACCACCAGTGATGAGGGGACAGATGAAATAGGATTCAATCACTTTGTTTTTTTTCACAGTGAAGCTAAAATTCTATGTTTATTAGAAGTATACATTTCAATATATATATATATATATATA
>NC_068986.1:117032368-117038474 GCF_001194135.2 Octopus bimaculoides
TTATGATGTTCATTGTTTAACAGAATGCAGGCGGTGAGTTGGCAGAAACGTTAGCACGCCGGGCGAAATGCTTAGCGGTATTTCGTCTGCTGTTACGTTCTGAGTTCAAATTCCGTCGAGGTCGACTTTGCCTTTTATCCTTTCGGGGTCGATAAATTAAGTACCAGTTACGCACTGGGGTCGATGTAATCGACTTAATCCCTTTGTCTGTCCTTGTTTGTCCCTTCTATGTTTAGCCCCTCCGTGGGCAATAAAGCAATAAGAATGCACTTGTCAGGGATGATTTAAAAAATCCATTCTGCAAATTTTTCACTCAGATGACCAGCGTCATCATCTACTGAAGTTGATGATGACCAAATCAAAGCCATAATTGAGTCTGATTGTCATGTAACTGTGCGAGAGAGTAGAGAGAGGTTAAATGTATTACTCACAACAACTGGAAATCACTTAAAATGTCTTGGACTCGTTAAGAAGCTCAATATTTGGGTTCCACATTAATTGAAAGAGATTCACTCAACACAATGAATCAATATTTGTGATATGCATCTCAAACGCAATGTAACTGACCTTTTTTGGAAACAAATCACCACTAGTGATGAAAAATGGATTGTCTCCAATAACATCAATCAAAAACGATCATAGTCCAAGCGTAATGAACCAGCACAAATCACATCAAAAGCTGAATTGCATCAAAAAATGGTTATGCTGTCGATTTGGTGGGATTACATAAGTATTGTGTATTTTAAGCTGCTTTCAAGGAACCAAACGATCAATTCAGATGTTTACTGTGAACAACTAATGAAACTGGCGGAAGCAATCAAAGAAAAACGGCCAGAATTGGCAAATCATAGAGGAATTGTGTTCCACCATGACAAAACTAGACCACACACATCTTTGCTAACTAGTGGAAAATTATTGGAGCTTAGTTGGGAAGTGATGTCACATCCACCATATAGCCCTGACCTTGCACCATCAGATTACCATTCATTTTGAATGTTTGCAAAGTTCTTTGAATGGTAAAACTTTCAATAATGATGATGAATTGAAATTGCTTCAGTTTTTGGCTAATAAGGACCAGAAGTTCTATGAATGCAGAATCATGAAGTTGCCAGAAAGATGGCAAAAGGTTAGCAAACAAATGGAAAATATAGAATTGATCAAAGTTCATTCTTTGTATGAAAAAATATGACTCTTATTTCACACTAAAAAACTGAAATTACTTTCTTACCAACCCAATAGATTTGCGGAAGAGGTTGTGTATTGTGTGTATTTTGCATGTATTGTTTAGTTTGTGAGTAAGCACTTTCATTGTTCAACTTCTTAAACACACACGTTTTGTGCTAATGCACATAGAAACTGATTTTAGTAATGATGCTGACTATTTTTTGGATTTTGAATTCTTATAAAGTATTCTTTTGTGAAAGGGAAATATTTTAAATTTTCCATTTGCACAAATGATGTTTACTATTTGGGACATTTCTAACAGATGACTCTTTAATTTGCTGTTTACACAACTAGTAAGCTTTGTTCCGGTTTCTCCAATGTAATTTTCATTGCATTGTGGGCAGAGGTGCAATAGATGAAATTTTTTGTTTTGCAATTCATGTTTGTATTCATTTTCAGTTCATTCCCATTCTTGAAGCTTTTGGTTGTTCCTTGTTCAATTATTTCGCATGCCCAACAATGAGGGTTTCCACAATATTTCCTTCTCTGATGTGGAGACCCTCATTGAGGGACATGTGAAAGGATTGAACAAGGGACAACCAAAAGATTTAAGAATGGAAAGGAACTGAAAGTGAAGCAAACATGAATTGCAAAACAAAAAAAGTCTCATCTGCTGCATCACATGTCTACAAGGCATTGAGAGTTACATTGGAGAAACAGGAATAAAACTAACCAGTTGTGTAAACATGTGTAAACAGAGAATTAAAGATTCATCTGTTAGAAATGTCCCCTGAAGTAAATATTTAGACATTTGTGCAAATGAAAAATTTTAAATATTCATCTTTCACAAAATGAAAGATGAAAATGATCAACTATGAAAGGCAAAAGAAAAATACTTCATAAGAATTTTGAACCAGAAATAGTCAATGCCATTACTAAAAATAACTTTATACACGTTAGGCCAGAACATGTTTGGTAAGTTGAACAATGAAAGCGCTTGCACACTATATTCAAACTTCTTCCCCAAAGGTTGGTGACATTCTGTTAAATAAAAATTTGCTTTAACTGATTAATAATTTTTAAAACCTCTTTCTTTAAACGTATATATTGTGGGCTGATTTTCAAAACTTTAGTATTTATATATTGTTGTAGCAGTTGTTTGTATAGCTTTAAGAATTCTTTATAGTTGTAAATATGAAAGTGAAGTATAAATAAAATGTTCATTGGCCAGAAAGAACTGAAGCCAAGAGAATTCTGTACCTTCTTCTCGTAGGACCCAAGTCAATGGCTGTCAGAGTAAAGCTTAGTTTCATGATTAGGTGGTAAGTTAATTGCAGCTTTAAATCTTTCAGCCATTGTGGTTCCTCATATAAAAACACTATTTTCATGCTAATGGAAATGTTTATTATTTAAGATATTCGTTTCAATGTCTAATGTTATAAATTCATGATGTTTAGTGTTATTATCATCATATTTTAATATATTTTTGTGAGAGATGGTCTCCATTTACAAAAGGCTGTTATTAATGATATTTTCACAAACAATCTGTTTTCTGATATTTATCATTATTGTATTGTTTGCTCTTTTCAATGACTTATCATTATTTCCATCCTGTGTTGTTTTCAGTTCCTACCTAATAATATGTGTTGCAATAATAATGTTCCATTGTTGTTGTTGTTGTTGTTGTTCGCAACAATGTTTTACACAGTTGCCATGGTTTTTTTCACCCTAGCATTGTCAGTTTCACCCACGTCCTTCCAGTCAGGCTATGATTTTTCTGATGGTTCCATGACCCGCGGCCCTGACAATGAGTTTTTTGGCAGCGCTGGGACTCTGGGTTCTGGCAAGTATTCTCTATTATCTCAGAATGCACTAGTTGCATGCAGTTCTTTGCTCTATCTTTCCATGCAGACATGAACAGCTCCGCGTTAATATCTCTGTATAGCCGCATTTACCTTTGCCTGTTGACTTGTCTCTCTCTATGGTTTTGTTACTTCTTGTTGTTGTTAGTGTAGATATGTAATGAACCTTCTCCTTTCATTTTTGCCAGTTCCTCTCCCCTTTATATGTAACAACTGTAAATTTATTTATATATGATATTTTGCGGTGTTTTTCCTTAAATTTCATGGTCTCATTCACATTAACAGCTATTATTAACTTTGTAAGAAAGTTCACTGTTTCTGTCTTTTCACTAAAACTTCATCTCAATTCAACCGGTCAACTGAGCAGCTGCAATGCCATAATCTAACTTCCAATAATGAGTTTCACCATATTCCTTCAATAAATTAATGAAGTCACCTACTTAAATTCATCATTGATGTTTTATTTGTCTCGACATCATTTAAATTCCTTAACATTCATTGTATACCATTCTTCAAGTATTATTTTAGCCAAAGATGAATTGAATAGAAAACAAAATCTAATTTCTTTTTTAGCCTTAAAATGATATTTTCCAAGCTGAACTTTTAACATCTCAAACATTAGTAATTAGAAAAATATATCTTCTCTAAATTCCAATTTCTTGATTAAAGTTTTTGTCCTGCAATTAGATTAAATTATAGCATTAGTAATATAAGCTTAAAATTTAACAAAATACCCAAGATCTAGACTAGTTTTAAGTAGTAGTATTTTTGTGGCACTCCAGCTCTTTCTCTCTCTCCAACACTGCCACCAAATGAAGGTAAATGGTACACCAGGGAATCAATAACTAAAAGACCCAATTTCTATTCTACGATGTTGTATTCCTAATCATACATTGTCCACATTAAACCGGTTGTTTGTTTTTTTTCCATGCTTGTTATTTAACTTGCACTTCACTCACTTCCAAACCTGTTCTGTTTTACATCTCAGATGTAAACTTATTATTCTAATATATCAATCTCTGAATCTGGAAGATTAAAATATTTTGTAAGATTTCATTTTTGTACTGTTTTTGTAAACAAGAAAATCATTTCTTTCCAGTAAGATCTACATTGAAATATCATTTTATCATATATACATACATACATTATATATATATATATATATATATATATATAATATTTGATATAATTTATTATTATCATAATTATTCCTAAGGCAGTGAGCTGGCAGAATTGTTACCATGCCTTTCATCCCTTTGGAGGCCAATGAAATAAGTACCAGTCATGCACTGGGGTCGATGAAATCGACTTACCCCACCCCTCCCAAAATTTCAGGTCTTGTGCCTGGAGGAGAAAGGGTTATTGCTAACCCCTATCTCTGAGTGGTTGTTGTTGCTGTGTTTGTATTTCCCCATTAAACGCTGTGAATGTGTTTCTCTTGAATTCCGTTTGTTGCATGAAGTTTAATTTTTGGATAAAAAAAAAAAAGAATTTCTCCAAATAATCTCTCTCTCTTGGAAGAATTGTAGAAATATATAACAAATCTGAAGTTAGAAAATTACTATTTTTTTAAATCTCACAATGTGAGATATTCAGCAACAGTACTTTGTAGTAAAGATTGTTTGCCAACATAACATGGCAGTCCTGGTTTAGGACGAATGTTGCTGTAATTTAGCCCCAGGAGACATCGTCTCCAGCTGGCTATACAACACGATCTGTGTCCTTATATTTTCGAACATATAAGGACACAGATCATGTCGTATAGCCAGCTGGAGACAATGTCTCTTGGGGCTAAATTACAGCAACATTCGTCCTAAACCAGGACTGCCATGTTATGTTGGCAAACAATCTTTACTACAAATCTGAAGTTATTCTGCAATTCTTATTTAAGCTGGACATTTTCTATACTAACATGTTGTGCCAAGACCTATAAATAACTTCATTTTTGGGTTTTTACTAACAATGGAATAATGGTGAAATATGTTATAGTGTTGATGCCTTATTGAAATAATATAATGAGCAATGTTTTGAAAAAAAAAAACTACAATGTGGATTTGAGTGTGTTTTCTGTAAGATATGAAAACTCTTAGGTGTATAATGTATTATATATATGTATGTATATGTACTGTATACATACTAGCAGAAACACTGCTCTTTGGGTGGTTTTCTTGAACAGTTCTAATGTGGAAATTAATATTATAGTATGTATATTTTTGTGTCTAACTGAATGAAATTTGAAATATAAAATTTCTATGTAATGTTGATAAATATATATGGTGTAAACATTTTCACAAATATTCTCAAAGTATCTCAAAGAAAACTTTGTAATCACTTATTTTTAATGAAAATAATTAAACAAAGGCAATAGAGAGTGAACAAGCGAGAGAGAGAGAGAGAGAGAGAGAGAGTGAGTTGCAAAGAGAGAAACTGAAAGTAACTGTATGCAAGGGAAAGAAGAAAAGTATTAAATGAAATAAAAGGGAAGGAATACTGTGTGTGTGTGTGTGTGTGTGAGTGAGAGTGAGAGAGAGAGAGAGAGAGAGAGAAGAATCAAACACCAAATGAAGAAAGTTAATGAAAGAAAAAGAAGGATGAGGATAAGAGTGAGAGAGATTGTTGTAAGGATATAGATGAAGAGAGGCTGGAAAGAAAGAGAGCGTTGCTAGGAAACAGAAGAAGGAAAGATATAGAAATTTAAGATGTTAAAAATCATATGTTGCAATGAATAAAAATGTTTTTTCTGATCAGTATGTACATGAAATCTTCAATAATAAAAGATCTTTAAAAATTACATTTTGATAAAAAAAATATATTATAATTGTAATTGCTAAGAATTTTCTAAACAATGAAGACTTTAATTATTGCTTTCTTTTTGTAAAAAGTTACATAATCACAACTAATTAATAAGAAGCTTTCTTTATTATATTATAGCTATGTATGAACATATATTACTTATATATGTGTACATGTATTATACATGTATGCATATATATTATATACATGTGTGTATGTAACACACACACACACACACACACACACACACACACACACACACACACACACACACACACATATATATA
>NC_068986.1:117038484-117041157 GCF_001194135.2 Octopus bimaculoides
CACACACACACACACACACACACACACACATATATATATACACACACATATGTATTTTGTGTGAGTGTTAATAAAAAAGAAATACACACAGATTCTTTTTCACAGGTCGTACTCTGTCAATGAATTTTCTTAGACTAAGTTTACCTCTAAGATGACATACCATTCTGTACTGAGTATGTTCCTAAAATGATTGTGTATAGATTAACAGTGACATTTTGAAACTATTGTTTGTTTTTTCAAAAAATTAAACCAGGTACAAGAAAGTTTAATACAGCTGGGGACCACTTTGTCAAGGACTACATGAGGAAAAGAAATCTGATTCTGTCTTTAATGGTATGTGCAGAACAATTATTACTAAATTTCTGTGCAGGATATGCATTAACATATTTATGTGTAGTACATATATTAACATAATTAGGTACACACTCTTACATTAACATATTTAGTTGTTACAATGACTTTCTCAGCCTACAGTCTTAGGAACACAAAAGTGTCTGTGTGTCACAGAAATTTAATTCAGTTACTTGGTTTCAAATTTGATTCCATTTTCTGGCACCTTAGGCAAGTATCTTCTTTCTTCCATACTCTTGATTTTTTCAGAAGCTTTGTGAATATGATTAGCCCTTTCGTTACCAACCTGGCTGAAACCACTTCTGGCTCTGTAGTACAAATGTCTTGTTTTCAAAAGTTCTGAATTAAAATCTTCCACCAAACCTCAGAGACTCTACATGGTTGTTTGATACAGTCTGTTATCTTGTTTCAGTCAGTAAGACTGTGGCCATGCTGGGGCACCACCTTGGAGAGATTTAATCAATTGACGCCATTACTTATTTTTTTTTAAGCTAGTACTTATTCTGTTCATCTCTCTTGCTGAACTGCTAAATTATAAAATATGGGGATGTAAACAAACCAACACCAGTTGTCAAGTGGTGGTGGGGACAAATACACACACATACACACACACACATATGACGAGCTTCTTTCAGTTTCTGTTTCCCAAATCCACTCAGGTCAACCTGAGGCTATAGTAGAAGACACTTGTCCAAGGTGCCATGCAGTGGGACTGAACTCAGAATCCTGTGGTTGAGAGGCAAGCTTCTTAACACACAGCCACACTCTCTCAAATCATATCCTGCCATCTTAAAATGTAGAAACAGTGTGAATGAAAAGACAGGCTAGTTACAGATAGAATGCATTCGAACATAGATCTGCCCATTCAAGGACGACCTTGGGCTAAGCTTTCACCATCAGTAACTTTTAAACATTTTTATCAGGTCCCTGTTTGGTAAGAAAACGTTTGAAGTTGTTGTAGCTTGAATGCATTTGCTTTCATTTGTGTCTCATGTTCTGCTGACAGGCAAATGCTATTGATGCCTTTATAACCTGGCACAATCCACTTGAACTGATGGAACAAAGGATACCTGGTGAAGAGACCATTACAACATGGCGGAATCAGATAATGACAGAGAAGCATTACAGAGAAACTGCTCGACTGGCTTGGGATATCTCCCCAATTCTTGGTGTCTATTTACCCAACAGGTCAGTTGGTTCTTTTGTTAAATTTTTTATTTTATTCTCTTCTATCTAGCTTGTTGGTTAAGCCAGATAAGGTTCTCAACATTCTGTAAACATTTGTTTGAAAACAATAGTATTCTATATTGTGTGCTTGTAAAGGTCTGGGAATTGGTACACTGCTACTAAATCACTTTTTCTTTATTAGATATTAACATTTCTTGCCATGCCTTGGTAAAATTAAGCTATAAATAAAACATTCTCTTTGTTAGCAACTGAAGAAAATAAAATGTGTATGTGAGTGTGTGTATATGTAAACGCTTTAACCCTTTCGATACCAATCCGGCTGAAACCGCCTCTGGCTCTGTAGTACAAATATCTTGTTTTCATAAGTTTTGATTTATAATCTTCCACTAAACCTTAGTCACAATTTATGTTCTTACATTAGTTGAATGATAACTAAGTTATTTTACTAAATTCTTTGTTATATTTAAAATTGAAAGAAATTCAGAGCATCTCAAAATAATTACGGTGACAGTGAGATGGGGTGTGTAGGTGGAACACCCCGGTTGGAGGCTAGCAGAGAACTGTGATACAATGGCACAGGGCCAAGAAGACAGGATTGGGGAGTGGGAGTTAAGCATCGTGCATGAAGTGGAAATGTAAAGAAGAGAAGAGATGTAGTTTGGTTTGCTGTGGTAGAGTGTGTGAGAAGTTTTGTTATGTCTGGGTGAGACACACACCACTTCGAGAACTCAGTTTCACTGACGTAGGTGGGTCTTCTCAAGAACTTCATATCGCCAGACATCTTGTCCATTGTCATTTCCTCCATGAGGCGCAACATCCTGAGATCAGTCCTTACCACTTCATCCCATATCATCATCATCATCATCATCGTTTAACGTCCGCCTTCCATGCTAGCATGGGTTGGACGATTTGACTGAGGACTGGTGAAACTGGATGGCAACACCAGGCTCCAATCTAATTTGGCAGAGTTTCTACAGCTGGATGCCCTTCCTAACGCCAACCACTCAGAGAGTGTAGTGGGTGCTTTTACGTGTCACCCGCACGAAAACAGCCACGCTCGAAATGGTGTCTTTTATGTGCCACCCGCACAAGAGCCAGTCCAGGGGCACTGGCAACGATCTCGCTCGAAAGGCA
>NC_068986.1:117042334-117066793 GCF_001194135.2 Octopus bimaculoides
CCATATCATCATCATCATCATCATCGTTTAACGTCCGCCTTCCATGCTAGCATGGGTTGGACGATTTGACTGAGGACTGGTGAAACTGGATGGCAACACCAGGCTCCAATCTAATTTGGCAGAGTTTCTACAGCTGGATGCCCTTCCTAACGCCAACCACTCAGAGAGTGTAGTGGGTGCTTTTACGTGTCACCCGCACGAAAACAGCCACGCTCGAAATGGTGTCTTTTATGTGCCACCCGCACAAGAGCCAGTCCAGGGGCACTGGCAACGATCTCGCTCGAAAGGCAACAACTCAAATAACCTCATTTCCTATGCAGGTGTGTGTTTGTATTAATGCGTTGGTGATAGATTAATAGATGAATAATTAATTAGTGGTCTGTATTGTAATTTCTGTTTCTTTTCTTCTCAGGTTTAAAAACTCTGAAGCCCTTGTAAAAGAGGTAACCCGCCTTGTACGACTTAACCCAATGGTGGTAAATCAAATCCCAGAAGTTATTAATTATTTAGTGACAGTCCACAGCGTTGAAGCTGATGCTCCTGAGGTCAGCCATTTGTGTTTCTTATCCCCCCCCCACCTCAATATATGTCTTTGGTTCATGATACAGTCTGAACATTTGTTTTTACCTTATGTAACTATAAAACACTCACCGATTTTATTAAGATAGGTTGGTCATGGCTGGAGAAACCAGTGAAAAGTAAAAAACAACAAATATTTGAATTCATTTTGGAAGATTCTTGATATGAAGAAGATAATTGATTGATTGACTAATAAATGGATTAGTCTGTCAAAGTCCTTTCATCACAATCTGTGACTTGTTCAGTGACTATGTACCCTTTGAACACCTCTTTCTCCTCAGCAGTTTGTTTTGCAAGTTCTTATGTTAAGATCTTACTGCATTGATAAGGTCACAGGCTGTGACAAAAGGACTTTGATGGACTAACTGATTAATCAATCGATCAACTGAAGTGAAACATAACCAAGGTGTGTGTTTTTAGTGAAAGTGTGACCCTTTCAAAATACAATATTTGAATTTGTATTCCTCTCCAACTTATACGAATATGGGAAATAAGGCAATTGATAAAGATTGGAGATTAGCCTTATTTAATGAAATATTTTTTAATATTCCCATCCATATTACATCTCCAAAGATGAGGTTGTTATAATTTTTATTAACAACTACTTGTCTCAGGAATTGAGTCATTTAATTTTTCCATTTTTAATACTGATACCGTCTGTGTGTGTATGTGTGTGTGTGTGTGTGTGTGTGTGTGTCATTCAAGTACAGTAGGAATTGAATAATATTGTTGAGGCTGCAATTTACTCACATGCAGCATCTTTCAGAGCTTGTCACTAATTCAGTTCATAACCAAATGGAAAACTGTTAACATTTTTGGAGAGGACTGGTCCCTAGCTACACTTTGGCATTAAAAAATTGAGATTTGATCCAGTAAAAAATAGTTTACATCAAAATTTGTAGGAATGTTGTAGGAGAGTAATGCTACCAATAAAATTTAGATCTAAATAACTTTTTAATTTTAAAAGCAGAATATATTTATCTTAGCTTCAATGATAGGAGAAAGCATGAAGAATTTCATAGTTTTAATCTGATATTTGTCTTGCTCTATTTTCCAGTTGGTACATGTTCTTACTTGGGCAGCTGTGTCTCCGGGGGTGGCACTGTCCTATTTTTCCCGTCAGTTTCCACCACATCCTCTAACGGCTCAGTTTGCAGTACGATCTTTGCGTTCATATCCACCAGTAAGTTCTAAATTTGACAATTTTATTGTAACCTGATACCCACCCCAAGCCTCTCCTATATTTCACTCCATTTGCTACAATCCCCTCTATCCTGCCCATTCACTCAGTCTAAATCTCTGTATCACCTCACCTATCCTCACCACCCCCAATGTCCTTCGAGGGCATGTCCCAACACATCTTCACCATCATCTCTCTTGCCATTTTCCTCGACAAACTCTGTCCTACTCATACCATTATGGAAAAGTGGATGTTAAAACGATGATTATGGCGATGATAACTATAATAAGTGTTTTGAAGTTTTCTTCACTTTAAACCCATATCTCATCAAAAATAATTTATCTTTCAGGATGCTCTTATCTTCTACATTCCACAACTGGTACAAGCGCTGCGTTATGATAAGGTGAGTATCAAGGTTGCATTAGATGTTACAATAGTAAAACCACAAAAGTGAATAGACTTAAAAGCATTTCCTTCATCCTCATAGTCAGAACTTTGCCAAGCTGAACTTGGCTCAAATATAATAGTTTTGTGTAACCTGTGTTTATTTCATTATCAAAGACAGTTTTTTTACAAGTAACTTAAAACTTGTTTCTGTCCCTCTTTCTTACTTAAGTCTCTCTATGACTGGCACAAAGCCACCTCCCTCTCTGTTTAGGGGTCTTGTGAGTTACTTGGTGGCCCCACTAGTGCCAGAGTCATGAAAGAAGCACCTACAATACTCTATTAAGTCATTGGTGTTACGAAGGGCATTCTGCCATAGAAACCATATCAAAGCGGACATTGGAGTTTGACAATCCTCTGCTTTTATTGGATCCTGTCAAACTATCTAACCATGCCAGCATGGAATACAGATTTTAAATGATGATATATATATCATCATCTAAAATAGTACATAGCTTTTAAGCAACTAACCCTGAATGGGAAGACCTGCAAACAGATCTCTGACTTGTTTTGGAGAATTTGTTTCTATTGCTTCCTCCAGAGTCATATCCCAAGGATGATCAGATTCGTCGCTAAAAATCATGTAAAAAAAATTGCCATATATATACTTACTTGGAAATGGATGCGTGGTGTTCAATCATATAATAATATAAATATATAAATATATATGCTTACATACACATATATATGTACATATGTGTATTTGTATATACATGCATATATGGGCATAGGACACCATGGAACGTAAACAACATAAAATGCGACAATATGGAATACAAACTTTTTTGTGAACAACGAAAGAAACAAACGGAAAACAAGACAAGCAACATGAAAAAACGACCCTTCATCAGTTGCTGGCTGTTTTTCTACTTCGTATTTTGAGCATTATATATATGTATGAGTTTGGCAATGCAAGTAGGGAAAACAGAACTCAGAACTACTAAATATTCATAAAATATACATAATCATCACCATTGTGTGTGTGTGTGTCTGTGGTAAGATGGGTCAATAGCTTGACACAATTTTGTAGTCTAAGACTTCTACAAATGGTTCTCTTCTTTTCTTCACAGATGGGTTATGTTGTAGAATTTATTCTGTGGGCATCAAAGTATTCATCATTACTAGCTCATCAGCTTCTGTGGAACATGCAAACCAATGTCTACCAGGATGAAGATGCAACCATCAAAGATGGTAGGTACATTACAAGTTGTCCCCTTCTGATTAGGTGCATGCATGGCTGTTGGGTTAAGGAGTTTGCTTCCTAACTATGTGGTTTTGGGTTCAGTCCCACTGTTTGGTTACTTTGACCAAGTGTTTTCTACTATAGTCTTGGACCGATCAAAATGTATGAGCAGATTTGGTAGACAGAAACTGAAAGAAGACCATTGTACGTGCATAACTATATGTACATGTGTATCTCTTTGTCTTGACATTGTACGATATATATATATATATATATATATATTGGATCATCCCATCAATAATGTGGTTTTTTATTCTTTTATTTTTCAAAATTAAGGTAAACAAAGTTCTTTTTTGATTGGCAACAGATAAGTGTTGGTGACTGCCAAGGCATCCAGCTGTAGAAATTCTATTTAATCCATGTAGGCACTGGAAAAGTGGGAGTTGAAGGAGGATGATGATGATGATATAAATTCATTTAAGCATAAATATTTTTAATTTAACAGTAGTTAAGTGTGTGTTGCTATATTTAATGGTGGGAGCATTGAAATAGTTTGATTGGTGTGATGTGTTTTTCAGATCAAATTGGGGATCTACTGGAAAGTTTGATGAAAGACATCACAAAGAACTTATCTGGAGCTGCTCTCAAGTTTTACCAAAGAGAATTTAAATTCTTTGGAAAGATAACCAACATCTCAGGAGAAATTCGGTAAGCAGACACAATTTACACTCAAATGAAATAGTACAAAGATCAGCAATGGCCCTATACTTCTCAGAAGATCCACTTCTCAGACCTCTGATTCAATTGTTTCTACTTTATTTTCAGGCCCTACCCCAAAGGCCCAGACAGAAAAGAAGCTTGCTTGAAGGCCTTATCAAAAGTTCAACTTCCAAAAGGTAAAACATGAACCGTTGCCATTTTACTTGGCAAATGGGTTTCACTACAATTTAATCAATGTTCAATCAATAATTGTATTACTTTGAATTACATAGTGTGTGTGTGTGTGAACACTTTTGGCTTCAATTTAAACTGGACAATCTTGAATCGGTTGTTTTAAAATAGGGAAACGGATGAAATGAAAATATCTCAATCAAAATTTTAGGCATGGTTGTGTGGTAAGAAGCTTGTTTCCCGACCACATGCTTCCAAGTTCAGTTCCACTGCGTGGCATCTTGGGCAAGTGTCTTCTATAGCCTCGGACTGACCAAAGCCTCGTAAGTGGATTTGACTGAAGTAGACTGAAAGAAGCCTGTTCTGTGTGTGTGTGTGTGTGTGTGTGTGAGAATGTATCTCCCACCACCACGTGACAACTGGTGTTGGTGTGTTTTCATTCCCATAGCAGTTTGACAAAAGAGACTGATAAAATTAGTAGCAGGCTTAAAAAAGAAAAACAATTACTGGGGTCAATTCATTTGACTAAAAATTCTTCAAAGTAGTACCCCGCTGCAGAGCTTGGTGCAGTTCTCTCACCTGCCAACACCTATCAAACCATCTGACCTATGTCAGCATGGAAAACAGATGTAAAATGATGATGATGGCAAATGGCACGTAAAAGAACCCACTACACTCTCGGAGTGGTTGGCATTAGAAAGGGCATCCAACCGTAGAAACCAAAACAGACTGGAGTCTGGTGCAGCTTACCAGCTCCAGTCAAACTGTCTAACCCATGCCAGCATAGACAACGGACGTTAAATGATGATGATGATACATACACACATACACACACACACATCCATCTCTCCAGTAATATCTTGGACTGAAGGATATGTATGTTAGACTTTTACCAACATTGCTGGATGTTGGTAGGGAGTTAAGCCAGATCATATTAAGGGCTACACCCCCATGGACACTGGCATGGATACATACATGGAGTTGTCCATCTAAACCCTTCATTACTAAAGTGAGATTTTGCCCTGATGTCTTTCTCTTTGTTATGTGGAACCTTGATGATGGATGTTGTAACAGTGTTGAACATTTGAACAAAAGCAGTGTATTTCAAGAGAGTTAGTTTTCCACCACATTTCTTAAAAATCGTGATAGAGGCCTTGGTCTTGGGACCACTCCTGTCTAGAAACTGAGGTTGTGGATAAGGAAGGGCATGCTCCCTGTAGAAAATCCAGCTCCAAAAAAGCCTCATGATAGCAAAGGAGAATGGGCATCAGCCAGCCCAAAAGTCGGGGCGGGCTGCATATGCCTAACTTGGTTGCTATGGCACTGAGGTAGATCCAGCCACCCCTGTTAATGGGGACAAAACTTGGATTTAAAACAATGGATCTTGATGATGTGATTTTATCATGTTTTATATGTCTAATATTACAGATATGTCAGGTATATTCTAAAAAAACCCAAAAAACTCCTAATTAAGAAAAGAGTTCAAGTGATCTAAAGTGAGGTCAACTTTGCCTTTCATCCTTTCGGGGGTTGCTAATGAAACAAGTACCAGTTAAACACTGGGGTCGATATAACCAACTATGCCCCTCCCCACAAATTTTTGGCCTTGTACCTGTAGTAGAAAGAATCATCATCATCATTTAATGTCTGTTATCCATACTGGCATGGGTTGGATGGTTTCACCAGGGCTGGTAAGCTGAGGGGATGCACCAGACTCCAATCTGATTTGGCAAGGTTTCTATGGCTGGATGCCCTTCCTAACACCAACCACTCTGAGAGTATAATGGGTGCTTTTACGTGCCACCAGCATGGGTGCCAGTTTGTGTGCCACCCGTAACCACCATGACTACGATGGCATACAGGACGGCAAGCTGTCCGAGCCATTAGCTCCCTGGGCCAAATGCTTAGCAACCTTTCTTCTGTATTTATGTTCTGAGTTCAAATGCTGCCAAAATTGATAAAATGAATACAAGTCAAGTAAGTCCTGGGGTCAATACAATCAACTTAGCCCTCCCCTCAAAAACTGCTGGCCCGGTGCTGAAATTTGAAACCATTATTATTCTTTTCTACTCAAGGCACAAGGCCTGAAATTTTTGGGAAGGTGGGGGCAGTTGATTAGATCGACCCCAGTATGCAACTGGTACTTAATTTATTGACCCTGAAAGTATGAAAGGCAACACTGACCTAAGCAGTATTTGAACTCAGAACGTAAAGACAGATGAAATACTGCTCAGCATTCTAACATTTCTGCCAACTTGCCACCTTTCAAACCATTATTATTATTATTGTTATTGTTATTATTATTATTATTATTATTATTATTATTACTACTACTACTACTACTACTATTATTATTATTATTATTATTATTATTATTATTATTATTATTATTATTATTATTACTATTATTATTATTATTATTATTATTATTATTATTACTACTACTACTACTACTACTACTACTACTATTATTATTATTATTATTATTATTATTATTATTATTATTATTATTATTATTATTATTATCATTATTATTATTATTATCATTATTGTTGTTTTCATCAGGTTTAATGCAAGCTTCTGTTATTGCACCATTTGGTACATCCTCATATTCTAAGGTGTACACATCATCCTAACCATATTTAGAACCATATTTAGATTCTGTATGATATGAATGGTAACGGGTTTGTCTGGTAAACATGTGATGTATGGTTTATTTTTGGTCCAATGGTCACTACTCGTCCAAATTTAACAAAGCAAATACCAATATTTTTTATATTGTTTGTCTCTTACTACCAGGTGTGTACCTCCCTTCTAATCCTGAAGCGGTTGTTGTAGGAATAGATTATCATTCTGGTACACCAATGCAAAGGTAAGACATCAAATATATTTATTGTTAGACTTTCTAAATTTGGTGTCCACACTAAATTTATAAAATATAGAACTACCAATTCTCTTAATGTCTGTATGGATATTTTATTTTATTTTATTTTTCTAATAACTCAGCTTGCGAAGTCTTATTGGGGAAAGCGAAATCGTGAAGGCACCTGTGCCCAGTGTTGCCTTTCTGGCACTTGTGCCCGCGGCATGTGTAAGGACTTTCGAGAGAGATCGTTGCCAGTGCCTCTGGACTGGCTCTTGTGCGGGTGGCATATAAAATACACTATTTTGAGTGTGGCCGTTGCTAGTACCACCTGACTGGCCTCCATGCCAGTGGCACGTAAAAGCACCCACTACACTCTCTGAGTGGTCGGCGTTAGGAAGGGCATCCAGCTGTAGAAACTCTGCCAATTGGAAATATGCTGTGCAGGAGAAGACCCGGCAAGCTGAGTGAGACCTAAATCTAAGGCCTCAGCCAGTCTACTTATGCGTACCTTCCTTCCTTCATTGGACACTAAACTCCACTTGCGAAGACCTGTTGAGGCAAGTGAAATTGAAATCGAGTTAAACTGGACACTAAACTCCACTTGCGAAGTCCTCAGTCAAATCATCCAACCCATGCTAGCATGGAAAGTGGACGTTAAACAACGATGATGATGATGATGATGATGATGATGATGATTTTCTTGTTGCAGACTTTTCATACCTATTCTAGAGTTATTTAAATTTGTCATATTGATTTATTTTGTATGTGTATTTGGTGTGCAAGATTCTTGATGTGGATGCATGTGTTGAAAGAATTACAATTAAACCTTAGGAGAGGCATTATGCCAGTAATAAACACACGCACTGGTTCAGTCCTTTATTAATTTATAAACAGTAGTTAGTTTGTTTTTTTTTTGTTTTTTTTTTTTGTTAAATCATTTCATTGCACTCTTGCAATCTCTTCAGTAACTTGTCTCTCCATATTGTCTCTCATATTGATTTAATTATGAGGAAATTAAAGATTTTTTCCTAATATTTTCATTTAAATTTCAGTGCAGCAAAAGCACCATTTTTAGCTCGATTCTCTGTCAAAAAATGTGGAGTAAAAGAACTAGAAAATCTTGGCCTGGAAGAATCATATGGTTCAGAAAATGATGGCACCCCTCAGCATTGGCAAGCTTGTATTTTTAAAGTTGGTGATGATGTACGGCAGGTAAATAATAAATACCTTTTTACCAAATACCCTAAACCCTCTCATTACATTACTTTAAAATCTTTATAATTTCTGATTTTTCAGGTTTTGTTTTTTTTTATAGTTTAACAGGGTTCTGTATCTCAGAAGTGTGTAAAATGTATATAATTCATGTAAGATAGCTCTTAAAACATTACAAAATTATTTTCTATCAAAGGTATTAGTTACTGTATGTAGAAGAGGTAGATGTGATGGTTCATTAGGGGGCAGCAAAAAATGTCCCAGATTCACCATTCTTGACCAATGTTTCAACAACATATGTATAAATGTGCAACAGTCCAAACCATGATGGTAAGTGAAAGAAAAGAAACAGTAAAAGATTGGTTTCACATTTTGGCACAAGACCAGCAAGGTTGGAGTGGGGTGGGGTAAGTCAATTATGTTGACCGCGGTGCTCAATTGGTACTTATTTTAGCAACCCCCAAAAGGATGACAGGCAAAGTCGACCTCAGTGGAATTTGAACTCAGAACATAAAGACGGATGAAATGTCCCTAAGCATTTTGCCTGCTGTTCTAATGATTCTGCCAAGTTCACCACCGTAAACAGTAAAATAGCTGCACGAACACCATTATCACCTGCCTTATTTTAATAGAGCCACATTCATAGCCGTGTAAAATAGGGGAGGTTTTACTGCTGCACCTTGTACAGTCTTGACAGTAAGCTACCTTAGTTCAATGGTCAAGAGTCTAAAATGATTGGCAGTGGCAGACAACAGACATTGTCCACTGAAGGTATATAATAACCTGCCACCATCTCTTCTACTGGACTTTGAATTTCAGTGTAGCTTTTGGCATGGGTGACAAGAAAGGTTGTTAACATTCGATGAAGATTCTGTTGTGTAGCCTCTGGAGGAAGGGGTGACTTAATGCCAATTTTCCAAGTTGACTACAAAGACTTGGTTACACCATACCAAATATTTAGGTAGTGGGGCTCCGAAAGGGGGCTCAGGGAGTAGTGTCCCTGCCTTCCTGAGTTTCCACCACATTTCTTAAAAATTGTGGTGGAGTCCTTGGTCTCAGGACCACTCATATCTAGAAACTGAGGTTAGGGGTAAGCAAGGGTATGCTCCCTGTAGAAAATTCAGCTCCAAAAAAGCCTCATGATAGCAAAGGAGAATGGGCACCAACCAGCCCAAAGGATGGGGTGGGCTGCACCTGCTTAACTTGGTTGCTATGGCATTGAGGTAGATCTGGCCACCCCTGTTAACAGGAACAAAACCTGGATTTAAAACATTGGATGATGATGATGATGTGATTTTATCATGTTTTATATGTCTAATATCACAGATATGTCAGTTATATTCTAATAACAAAAAAAAAACCTCCTAATTTCTATAGAACTGGAGACCTTCTTAATTTTATGTTTCAGGATATGTTGGCGTTACAAGTGATAACAATGTTCAAGAATATATTTGAATTGGCTGGTCTAGAGCTCTACTTGAAGCCATACAGAGTTGTTGCGACTAATCCTGGGGTAAGTTGGTTTATCCACAAACCTACCACTACTTCTAATTGGTAAACTGTGAGAAAGGGAAATATTTACTGGTGATTATACAATGATGTAAGAAATTGACTTCCCTATCACATGGTTTCAGGTTCAGTTCCACTGCATGGCACATTGGGTAAGTGTGGTTTTTTCTATAACCCTGGGCTGATCAAAGCCTTGTCAGTGGATTTGGTAGATGGAAACTGAAAGAAGCTCAACAAGTAAGAGTGCGTGTGTGTGTTGTTACCATCACTGTGTCCTTATTTCCAATCTTCCATGAGAATATGTCTGGCCATGGAAAAATATTACCTTGCTTGTCAAAAGAAGTGATGATTGGTGATGGCAACATCATCCTACCACAGAAAAGCTACCCCAGCAAATTCTGTCCAACCCATGTGAGCATTGAAATGTGAATGGTAACACAATTATGATGATATTTGTGAAGTCGATGACAATGATGATTGCAAATTCTTCTTGAAATTTCTTCATACATACACATGTACATACTTATATTCCTGTGTTGGTGCCATGTAAAAACCACTCTTGTCAGTGCTACCTAAAAGACACCAGGTACACCCTGTAGAATGGTTGGTGTTAGGAAGAGAATCAAGCTTTAGAAACCAGGTCAAAACAGAGAATTGGAGCCTGGGCAGTTCTGCAGCTGGCCAGCTCTTGCCAAACTGTCCAACCCATGCCAGCATGGAAAACAGGCATTACATGATATGTATGAGGGTGAGTCAAAAAGTAATGCCATTTTGTTTAGGACAGGTATAATTACCAACACAGGAACATGTATCATACATCAAAATGAAGCTGGTCCTCTGTGGATCACATCCCTACTTCTCAATATAGTCACCGTTTCTTGCAATAGCAATGTTCCACCTTCGAATGAGAGCATGTATCCCTACCCCGTAAAATTCTGTTGACTGTTCTTTGAGCCACTTCTTAACTACAGTTTTCACTTCCTCGTCACTGAACTATCATCTCTTCGGTGCCACGAAAGAGGGTTCGAGGGGCAAACATTATTCCAGTGATGAGGAAGTAGAAACTGTAGTGAAGAAGTGGCTCAAAGAACAGTCAACAGAATTTTACGGGGCAGGGATACATGCTCTCATTCGAAGGTGGAACATTGCTATTGCAAGAAACGGTGACTATGTTGAGAAGTAGGGATGTGATCCACAGAGGACCAGCTTCATTTTGATGTATGATACATGTTCCTGTCTCGGTAATTATACCTGTCTTAAACAAAATGGCGTTACTTTTTGACTCATCCTCATATGTAAGAAGATATTTCAAGATTTTATAATCATCATCAATATGATTGCATAATTTCCAGTAAATATCATTTATATAGTTTATAATATAATCGTTGTTAGATTAATCCATGACATTGAAACTCTTTTTTTTCTTCTTCCTTTTTTTATTCAATAGTGTGGTGTTATAGAATGTGTTCCCAATGCCAAATCGAGAGACCAAATTGGTCGACAGACTGATATAGATATGTATCAATATTTCATAAATAAATATGGTGATGAAGATACCACAGACTTCCAAACTGTAAGTGTTCTCAGCATTTTCTTCTTTCTCTTTACCTCCTTCACTACATAGTAGTAGTAGTAGTAGTAGTAGTATTAATAGCATTAGTAGTTTAACTCTAGATCATCTCTTTGATCAAAGATGTTCCAAGCTTTTTGGTATCACCGATCTGACTGCCCAATGTATCCTTTCTTTCATCAGAATATCATTTAAGGATTGTAAGGCTGCAGCTTCTAGCAAGTCAAGCATTTGTGTAGAAACACATTTGGGGGCTCATCTTTCAACAGTTTTTCTTGTGGCTTACAGTCAAATGGTTATGGGATTGTCCTTTACGTTGCAGTACTTTGCAGAGACAATAAAAATATAAATAAAAAAACATTGGAAGATATAAGGAAATCTGTTTTGTTTAGTGCTGGAATTGGTCAGCAAATGTCATCTAGTTCCATGTGTCCCATGGGCCTCACAGGATATATTCTCCAAGAACCTCACTGGAAATGTACCCCATGTGCATTACTGGATGTGGGCTACAAGAAGTTTGAGGGAAAATACCTTAAGGAGAGTTCTGTATTACACATGAACACACGTCATCATCATTTAACGTCCATTGTCTATGCTGGCATGGGTTGGACGGTTTGACTGGGCTGGCATGCAGGAAGGCTGCACCAGACTCCAGTCTGATTTGGCATGGTTTTCTATGGCTAGATGCCCTTCCTAATGCCAACCACTCTGAGAGTGTAATGGGTGCTTTTATTTGCCATTTGCATGACACCAAGGTTTGTTTATGTGACACTGGTATCTGCCATGACTGTGATTTTGCTCAGCTTGACGGGTCTTCTTCTCAAGCATGGCATAATGTCAGCGGTCTCAGTCATTGCCTCTGTGAGGCCCAACACTCAAAAGGAGCTCGGCCACTTTGCCTCCTGGTGGCCCATATATATACACATACATACAAATTTGTTACCAGTTCAGATATGCTTAGCTTGGGGCATATTCAAACCCACAAGAATGCCATTCACTGTTTTGTCATGGAGAAAAATTCTTGCTGTAGGCAAATGTATGCATACACACCAAGTTAGTTTGAAGTGCTCCCTAGGCAGACTGATAGAGGCATGCATTTCATAGAAGTTATCTTCTCTTCAGCATCAGATACTGGAAAGGAGAATGCTATGAACTGACAAACAAGAGATGGATGTCATCATCATTTAACGTCCGCTTTCCATGCTGAGGACTGAGGACTGGTGAGCCAGAGGCTGCACCAGGCTCAATCTGATCTGGCAAAGTTTCTACAACTGGATGCCCTTCCTAATGCCAACCACTCTGAGAGTGTAGTGGGTGCTTTTACATACCACCAGCATGAGCGCCAATCAGGTGGTTCTGGAAACGACCATGCTCAAAGGTGTTTTTATGTGCTACCTGCACGGGAGCCAGTCCGGCGGCACTGGCAACGATCATGCTCAAATGTTTTTCACGTGCCACCAGTACATGTGCCGGTAAGGTGACGCTTGCAACGATCACGTTCGAATGGTGCTTTTCATGTGTCACCGGCACAGGAGCCAATCTGTCGCCCTGGCAACGATCACATTTGGATGTGCTTTCAACGTTCTACTGGTACAAGTGCCAATCAGGCGGTACTGTCATTGACCACATCAGCAATTTTGATTTCACTTGCCTCAATAGGTCTTCACAAGCAAAGTTTATTGTCCAATGAATAAAGGGTATTGGTATATTCCTATCATTGTATTGAAAATGTTTGTGTGTGTTTGTGTCTCCTTGGTTTGACATCACATGATAATTATATGCAAACATCACCATCATGCAAGCAGTGTCATCTATTTGCAATCTTCCATGGGGAAATATTACCTTGCTTGGAGATAAGTGGGGGCTGGTGGCAGGAAAGCAAGGTATCTGGCTGTAGAAAAACCTACTTCAGCAAATTGTCTGTCTGCCACATGTGTGGAAAGTTGGATGTTAAAGTAATGACAATAATGATGATGGTGATAATGTGTGTGTGTGTATGTATGTGGTAGAATCTAGTGGGTTGAAAAACGTCAATTAACTGTGATTATTTGTGTAATAAGACAAGCGCTCATGCAATGTTTCAAATCTAGAAAACATCAAGTAAGTAGGATAGCTACAATTGTAGAATCTAATCCTTTTTTTTTTAAGCTAAAGACATTGCTATTAGGAATGGATGTTATCTTGAAAAGCCAATTGATGTGAGCAAGAAAAATGTTTTTTTCTTTTGTTAAATTTCAAGAGCAAAGTCAGTTGATTAGACTAAGAATCTATCATGTAGATATAGAGGGAGAGAAATAAAGGAGCATAAGTTTGTGAGCTTGATTGTGAATAAAACAATAGGAAGGAATTTTGGGTGGAAGGAGGTCCATTTTGTTCCAATGTCTCTGTAAAATGGTTGTCATTAGGAATAGCATCTTATCAGAGGAACTATGCTGAAGCAGTGTGTGCTGGGTGCTTTTTATGCAGCACAAGCAGTTACTTGTAGGACAAGGCCCTTCAACTGAGGGGAGTGGTATTGATGGACCAAAAACAGTGTCTTGCATTAGGAGACAAACCTATCCACCTCAGATTGAGAGAGAGAGAGAGAATGAATATGAAGATTGAGAAGGGTGGGTGGATAAATTATGAGTGTTTGAGGAGAGTGGCAGATGGTCAGAGATGGAAGTAGGGTGGAGGTGTGGTGAGGAAGAACACAAAAGAAATAGTTTAGGAAAGACGAGGTGATAAGTGGCAGTACAGGAAGGATGGGGTAGGATAAAATACCTTGTGGTTTTTATTCCATCTTAGTTGCATAGTCCCACTCATTGTTAGGGATGGTATGGAGTGATTGGTCTCTTATAAACTTTTACCCAACAAAGGCACGATGTAAAATTAATGATATATAATGTGAAGTAACTTACAAGGTCTTCAAAATGTTGTTGTTTGTCTATTTTCAGGCAAGGCGTAACTTCATTGTGAGCATGGCTGCTTACAGTGTGATCAGCTACATTTTACAAATCAAAGACCGACACAATGGAAACATAATGTTAGACGGTGATGGCCATATTGTTCATATTGGTAAGTAAATCTATTTAAAATATCCTTGGTTTCATATGGGTATCCTTAATACTCCACTGAAGAGATATGAATGACTTTAGAAATGCATGAACATCACAACTTCCCATATTTCTCTTCTACCTTATAAATTTGAAGCTTTGTTCTATTCTAAGAAATCAACAGTGTGGACGAGTGATAAATGATGCTAAGTCAGTGGTAAACCATTGGTGGACTTAGACCACATCTTATTTTTAATATCAAATTGAAATGGTTGATGCTTCTTGGGAAATGTATGAAAGTCACGACATAACGTTTTCCTTTCCTCATAAGTTTTAGATCTTGAATCTAGTCAAAATAATTTAATTTTCAAAATATTTAATATGAAACCGTAAGATACATTATGCCAGCTCCCTCGCCCCGACTGGCTTCCGTGGCGGTGGCACGTAGAAAGCACCATCCAAATATGGCCAATGCCAGCACCACCATGACTGGCTCCTGTGCCAGTGGCACGTAAAAAGCACCCACTACTCTTGGAGTGGTTGCTGTTAGGAAGGGCATCCATTTTGAAATTTTGAATCTGGGTTCTCATTCCTAAGGTATTTTTCGATGTTATTATTATTCAGGTCATTGCCTGGAATCGAACTCAGAATCTTGGGGTTAGTAGCCCATGGGCATATGGCGTAGTGGTTAAGAGCACGGACTACTAACCCCAAGATTCTGAGTTCAATTCCAGGCAATGACATGAATAATAATAATAATAACATTGAAAAATACCTTAGGTATGAGAACCCAGGTTCGAAATTTCCCCAAGACACCTGAAGAAGGCTGGAGAGTCACACTGTATAAAATCTGTTTTTTGTCTTTTGAATTAATAAAGAGAGAAATGGGGGGTGAGGGGAAATTCCACTTATTTTTTTTTCTCTTGTAGTGTTAAGGGTCAATTAATAACCCATTGATCCAGGGGCTAAAGTTATGAATGTCAGCAATGCAGTAGGGTATATTTAACCAATCATACACTTGCCCCTACAAAGCTGTGGCCGAGACGATCCCAATTGCCCCAAATCTGTCTTTATACTGACAAAATGTTTCCTCATCAATTTTATTTCAGATTTTGGGTTTATGTTTGAGAGTTCACCAGGAGGAAATTTAGGCTGGGAACCAGACATTAAACTAACAGATGAAATGGTGATGATAATGGGTGGTAAAATGGAAGCTCCACCATTCCAGTGGTTCTTAGAGCTCTGTGTTCAAGGTTTCTTGGCCATCAGGTATGTACATTCATATTTATCAGACAGCAACACTTTTGTATATACAAAGTGCTGTGAATAAACTGTCTTCTAAATTATGCAGAAATGAAAATAACACTGACTTCTCATTGTAACAGATATATTTACCAAAATTACATAAAAATATCTTGAATTAATAAAGAGTAAATTTATTCAATGAAATCGCCATTGGCTTTAACCACCATCTCCAGACGACTTTGGAATCTCCTGCAACCCTTCTGGACAGTCTCCTTGTTTAAGTTGGTGAATGCTGCCATAATCCTTGCCTTCAGTTCATCTTTGGTGTTAGAAGGAGTTTTGTTGGTCTCTCACTCAACTGCACCCCACACATAATAATCAAGGGGGTTGCAGTCTGGGGAGTTAGGTGGCCAGATGTTAGGGGTGATGTGGTTGCAGAAATTGTCTGACAGCCATGACTGGGTTCTCCTGCTTGTGTAGCATGGTGCAGATTCCTCTTGCCGGACATAGGGTCTTCTAGCAGCCACCCTCTTGACTCAGGTCAACACTATCTCCTCCAGGTACTTGATGTAGGCCTCCGTGTTGAGGCTGAGGCTGTGTGGGAAGATGAATGGAGGCATAATGTCACCATCACTAGTGATCACTCCAAAGACCTTTGTAATCACCATTAGCCTCGTCCAACTCTTTCTGAATCCTCTGCACTGTCCTCAAATTGACACCCAAACACTCTGAAATGTATTGGAGCTTCTAGCGAGAATACCAAGCAGTACAACATGTCGTTTCCAAATTTCTGGCAGAGTAAATTGCGTCATGTTGCTGTTTTTCTCACAGATGGTGCCCAATTGACCCTACTATACTGTGTAGTCAACAAAATCAAAGACAAACAATGTGCATGCACAAAATTAAAAATTATAAAATGGTGACAATTTACCCATTGCACCTTGTATATATACTAGTACATTTTGTATATAATTCACATTTTGTGTTCAGCAGCTGTTTTAATTTAGATAAGCAGCATTAAATATATAATTACATAATTGGGAAGTGTGGAAGATGTTTGTAAGCCATTCAAGAACACACAAAAGCTGTTAGTTTCACTTCAACATTTTAATTTCATTTGTATCAAAATATTTTCTTCGCTTTGAAACTGCGACCTGTTCACTGACAAAACTTTGTGCTACATCATGAAGATTTGTCATTGGACAGGTCGCAGTTTCAAAGTGATGAAAATATTTTGATACAAATGAAATTTAAATGTTGAAGTGAAACTAACAGCTTTTGTATGTTCTTGAATGACTTACAAACATCTTCCATGCTGCAATTGTTTTTTTTTTTTTTAGCATACGATCTCAGATCAGGTCACTTGCTATGCAAGTACATCTCCATAAACACATAATTGTGATACTGAATTTATGCAAAAACTGTGTTTACCTAAATCATATAGTATAAATAATCTTGATATATCTAGATATTTTTGTTTACATTTAACAGACCTTATCAAGAAGCTGTCGTATCTCTTGTATCACTGATGCTCGACACTGGACTACCATGTTTCCGTGGACAAACTATCAAACTCCTGCGCAGCCGCTTTGCTCCCCAAGCCAATGAACGAGATGCAGCAAATTTCATACTGAAAATTATTCGTGACTGTTACTTAAATTGGCGAGGCAAAACCTACGATATGCTACAGTATTATCAAAACAAGATCCCTTACTGAACAACTCTGTGTGCATTTTCTTGCACATTCATATTTTCTGTACATCCTTACACTGTATCTGTGCAGTGTTTCCGTTGTGGACTGGAGGAAAAGCTACAAGTTAGACACGTTGGCCTGTCTGTTGACTTAGTCAACTCAATGTTGGTCCTGAAACATTACAACAACACAATACTGATACCTTCATGTCATCGTGGTCTGTGATAGTTAAAGCTGTTCTCTTGATTGTTGTAGCAGCTCCTTTCAAACAATCAACTAGTGTGTAAGAGACATATCACAAACTCACACATACGCACGTGCAAATGATCACACACACACACACACACACACACACACACACACACACACACACACATTACATATGAAACATGCATATATTTCCACCACTAGTTTTTAACATAAAATAAATTCCCCTGATATACAGAAAAAAAAAAAAAATATTGGAGACCTCCTCTTTTAAGAGTAGACATAGTCAGCAGTTAATACATATATGTATGTATGTATATAGTTTTTCAAGCTTTATTATTAGCTGGGCAGATGATAGCTGCTAAGTTGGTGAGAGAAAAGTTGCAGGTCTCCAACAATCGGGAACTATTATTATTTTTTATTTTTTTAAGCTGAAATTGTTATTTGAATGAAAGTTGTTGCCATGAGTGACCAAATTTGATCTGTTAGAATTTGGTCACTAAATATATTTCCTGGATTAAATCTTATCCACATGATAGGAAATCAACATTATTGTTTTGAAATATTTTTTAATATTTCTAAATATTTTCTCTGTTGGTGCGTGCATTGTTCTTGTTATGATACTCTTATCAGAGATTGGTGGTGGCATCGTTGTACAACAGTTTCAAGGCCAGTATGTATATTCTTGTTGTATATTTTGTGAATAGCTACACTACATCGTCATCATTCATTTCTTTTAACGTCCACTTTTCCATGCTAGCATGGGTTGGACAGTTTATTGAGGCAGATTTTCCTGTGACCTGATGCCTTTCCTGTCGCCAACCATCACCCTGTTTCCAAGCAAGGTGATATATTTCTCCTTGACCAGATGAGTTCTCGCAGAATATTGGAAACAAATGACACTGCTTGTATGGCAGTGACACTCATTTACAACAATATTGTGATGTCAAGAGGAGACACACACACACATAGATATGTATGTATGTTTGTGTGCATATATATATATATATATATATATATATATATATATATATATATATATATATATATATATACATACACATATGCGTGCATGTGTGTGTGTCAATTCAGTGACTGGGAATGTTAGTCATCCTGTTATGGGTCAATGTTTTTCTTATGAACAGAAGATTACAGTTGCAGGAGGCCCTCACACATCTAAACAAACCACTTGTCAAATAAAACGAATCATTTTACAATCATGTAAACATTGGAAGCGATTCTGATACTTCATCAAACACCTCAAACAAAATATGGTATGAATGATGGAAGTGATTTTGTTTTGCTTCTTCAGATTCAGTCCTATTTCGGTCATCTGAAAGTAGACTGGTGTGTCACCTATGGAACTGCACTTAGTATTAGGGGAGAAGAAAAGAGAATGAGGCCTGCTATGTCATGATGTGACAATAACTTCAGTTGGTAGTCTCATTTTTTTCTAAAAAGAATGCAAATAAAAACATTTTTTTTTTTCCCACAACATCTTGACCATAAACTCCCACAAAATTTATTTACAAACATTCCTGTTTAGCTGAATTTTTTTTCTTTCAATTTTGTCTTTTTACTTTTAATGAATCTGATTTTGACTGTTTTCTCGCACAATCTTTCAAACCAGAAGCATTTCACTGTTTTAATGTTTGAGAAGAACTTTCTATCATTCACATTACCAATTACCTCTTTCGCTTTGGAGCAAATTCCAAATGGTTTCTTTTATATATTTGTTTATTGTTTAGATACAATTCTGTTTTTGTTTTTCACAATATTTCACTTGTTTTCAGAAATAACTCCATGACATTTTATTTTCTCCATTTTGTCTCTCAGAAATACCTGTCTAGTCTCTTGATGGGACCATGATTTCCAGTTATACAGAGAAACAAGATTCAAAATTATTTAATTTGATTAATTTATTTGTCATCAATCAATATGTGGAGAAAGTAAGTTTATTCCAAAGTTGGTATTCATCAGATACATTTCTAGAAAGTCTTTCACATTTTACTTCTCATTTGTTCTGGCAAGAAATCTTTTGGGTTAAATGTCTATATATCACTTTCTCCTCAATAATAGTTATGTCTCTGAAAAAATGATTTTCAACAACTTTGTCTTACAGCTGTATAGAGTGAAGACAGGTTGTGTGTTATATCTGTATCAGTCTCAAGTAAAATTTTCATCAATATTCTACCTGTATATTCGTCTTCCAATTTTAACAATTTCTAAACATGTAACTTAACATGAATTTTTTTTTTTTTTTTAAGATAAATCCAACTTGTGTTGAATATTTGATCTGTCTCCTTAGAATTGTCACATTTTTTTATTGTTGTAACTTCATGGTCTTTATTTCAGATCTTTTCCTTCTCTTATTATAAAGACTAAATTTGAAATTAAATATTTATCTTACCTGTATGATTCAAAGGAATTTAGACTTTAAGGCTAAAATCTGGTGTGATTATTTCCCAGTCAGAAACTTGGTGAATGTTTTCATTTAAAACAAAAACAATCAAGTCTTATTACATTTTTTTTGTTAATATTTTCATGTTATTTGTGACTTTTTAAAAATGATTGCTTCACCTGTTAATTTAGTTCTGCAGGTGATACAGCTTTAATTCTCCAGTAGAATTTTAAAAATCAGTTTATTATTTAGTAGTTGAAAATTTATTCTTATGACTGATCTTGGGGTTAGCAAAATGGTTGTCAAGTCCTTATAAATACAGTACTTCTTGTAATTCATCTTTTTCCATCTTAGACATCATGTAATGAACTCATTTCCTTTCATTTGTTGATTATATTTTTTAAGAAAAATCATTGACTAATGATAGTTTTGAATACCATTTTGTTAAATTTCATGAATCAGATTCTATGAAACAATGTTGTTGAATCCCTAGAAACGGAACTGTTTGGTCACAAAGTGTCAAGTGTAAAGATGCTTAGTGTATGTTTAAAGAACAAAGTCTATCCAACATGATTTATCCATAAAACTGTTTTACTTTCTTCCTTTAAATTTTCTCCCATTTCATAGTCATTGACTTTGTTTTTGACAAATTAAAAGAACTGCAATTCTTTATGTAATGACATTTTAATTGCAAACATGACAGAATATATTTCTAAACAGATGTACATCAGGTGACAGAGATAAGCTATTTTATTTTGTGCTGATTTTAAACTGTGACAAAAGTCTACCATTAATGCTTGTCTTTTCTATCAGTCTTTCTTCTGTATGAAATGATCCAACAATGATTTCACTTCACCTTATATTATTTTCCCTTCTTTAACCCTTTTGATACCAACCCGGCTGAAACCACCTCTGGCTCTGAGTACAATTGTCTTGTTTTCATAAGTTTTGAATTAAAATCTTCCACTAAACCTTAGTCACAATTTATGTTCCTAACACTAGCTGAATGATAACTATGTTATTTTACTAAATTCTTTGTTATATTTAAAATTAATTGAAAGAAACACAGAGCATCTCAAAATAAATACAGTAACGAAAGGGTTAAGTAATATATTTTTAATGCAGAACTGATTTTCAGTGTTTAACTGGACAAGTATCTTGGTACACAAGGTAAATAAGTTCTGACTTTTTATTTTAATAACATATCTTATTCTGTTGGCTTTGTTTAACTAATAAAAGCTGTTGTAACTAACACACCTGAACAGCAACAGGTCCTTGTTTACCATTTTTATACAATTTTAACTACTTGCCTCTAAAACTGTAATTATGTAAATTAGCTTATTAAAATTAACTCTCAAAGCCAACATAAATTAGCATCTTTGACAAACATGTCTCTGTAGTTACGTTTGCTTCTTCCCAACCACGTAGTTTTGAGTTCAGTCCTGCTGTAGCACCTTGGGTAAGAGTGTCTTCTTCTATAACTCTGAGCTGACCAACTCCTTGTGAGAGGATTTGGTTGACAGAAACTGAAAGAAGCCCAGTGTGTGTGTCTGTCTTGACATTGCATGAGATTTGTTAATGCGTATCGGTCGTAGAAGCAGTGTCATTCATTCCTGGTATTCTGTGCGGATATGTCTGGCTGTGGGAAAATATTCCCTTGCTTGGAAACAGGTGAGGGTTGGTGACAAGAAGGGCATCCACCTGTAGAAAATCTGCCTCACTAAACTCCTCAACTCAGTCTGGTCATGCTAGCATGGAAATGACAATAATATATACATACGCACATGTGAAATCATTATCATTTAACACCCAATTTTACATTTTTGCATGAGTCAAGTGGAATTCATCGTAGCAAATTTTCTATGGCCTTTCTTGTTGCTACTTCTGACTTGTTTCCAAATAAGGTAATATTTCCCCATAGCCAGGCATTTTTTCAGAAAACTGGTAATGAACGACACTGCTTATATGACAGTGACACTCATTTACAACCACTATGTGATGTCAAGTCAAAGAGAGATAAACACACACAAAACAGGTTTCTTTCAGTTTCTGTCTTCCAAATTCACTCACAAGGTGTTCGTTAACCTGTGGCTGTAGTAGAAGACACTTGCTCAAGGTACCACATAGTGGGACTGAACCTGAGACTACATGGTTGGAAGCAAATTTCTTAGTCATACATCTATGCTTGCACTTACATCTTGTGTGTAATGTTTTCTTTCCAAGTTCCCTTACTACATTTCCTTTTCTGTCACTTCTAGTAGAGAATTCAATCTCAATTTGGTAAACCATCAAAGTAAACATTAATTTCTACTTCATTAGTTCAGCACATCGTTATTGTTTGTTCTCATTTGCTCTACTGTAAGGTGAATAAGGTCAAAGACGGAGAACTAGGCATTAGTGTAAGCCTAAAGATGGTATTCCATCAAAATGAAAACCCTTCAATCATCTAGCTAGGCTAATACTAATTTATTCCAATCAGTCTGTGTCACCCTGCCCCCACCTCAAACACTTATACAAATTTCTGCTACTAAAACATTAGTAACAAGCCCTCAGTAATGAGTTAATTAATATACATAAATTAATCAACTATGAAATGACCAAGTAATTAGCAATCACATGAAGTTTCCAGTGTTTGTCATTAGCCTCATCTTTGTACATTAGAAGACTTGAAATGTTGTACAATTGTCCCTTTTAAAATTTCACACATGGAAATTTAATAAAATCATTTGAAATATTTTAAATACTATTTTCTTCATTCAGTTAGTATTGTTTTCATATTTAACAATTGCTCAACAATGTTTAATAAAGATCTCATCCTTTATGTAAAGATTGTAATATAGGCTGTTGAAGTTACTCTCACCCACCCCAATATATTACTGTTAGTTAGTGTAATGATTCCAAGGTGGTGAAATGTAATCTTAACTTTAATAAGATTTGAACTCAGAACAATAAAGTAACCAACTAGTTATGTTACTCTCTTAACTATTGCTTCAACCACTTGCGTTTTCACAAATGTAATATTAATTCACTTGTTCGGAACATCTTAGAAACTTTTTTTTAATAGAAAACTCAAATTCTGTTAAATAGTTTGAGATTGGGGCTGGAAGGAGTACCATTCACTAAATATTTGTATTTCATGAAGATACTCAAAGGAATGGTTAAATCACACAACCTTCTTAAAAAATACATTCTCTGGGATATTAAAATGTCTAAATCTTATGTTGATGTGAAGCCTAATAATTTTGAGTTTATAGACTATTTAAATACCACAAGTTTTAAGCATAGCTACCTTGTAAGAATAAGTGCTAAATGGGCAAGACAATTGATTAATATTCAACAGTATAGAAGCATCTTATTAATTAAATATTTAATTAGAAACTGGGTTCTTTTATTTCATTATTTCTGGTGTTGGACTGGCAGAAGCAGTAGAGTGTCAGACAAAATGCTTATATTTGTCTCTGAATCCTTTTTACATTCTAAGTTCAAATCATGCCAGAGTTGATTTTACCTTTCATTGTCCAGGGCTGATAAAATAAGTACCGGTGAAGGAGAGGGGTTACTTTTATAATTCTTCCTTACAATTCAAGGTCTTATCCATCCAGTTACATTAGAAACCAATATTTCTATGGCTCTGTACATCTGCACATGGAATGGTTTTGTAGAATTATTTTTACTACTTTTTCAAGGTTTCTCTGATGATCTATAATCATGAAGTGAAATATTCACAAAGATAAATTATTGAATCAAATTTAATTTTTTGTCATCCTAGTTGTGTGGCTTCTATCTTAGGATTTTGTACTATTATAAAAATTTGCTTAAAGATAGAATACATACACAACTGCTGTAGACCTTTGAACAATCAGATTGTTGTGAGATCATTTATTATTTTCTGATTACAACTTTTTTTTAAAAATAATTTACTGCTAAGATTTTCAGTAAAAAATTATATTAGATTTTATGAATCATGAATTTGAGACTGAAAACAGCAACAGGCCCACAGATGAGACTCAAATAACATCTGTTTATTGTTAAGTGTATTACTGATTTCAATATAGAAAGGCTCTTACAATTTCCTCTTTCTCCAATGAGATGTTTAACCCTTTTGTTAGCAAACTTCTGCTGAAATAACTTTCATTAAGCTGCCATTTGGAGCATAAATTAACATGTTTTGATGGTAGGCTTTTTTTTTTTTTATTTAGATCACTTTAAAAACAGAAGTTTTTGTTATAGAATCAAAAGCAGGTTGGTACCCAAAGTAAAAAAAAAAATGTAATTTTTTCCCTGTTATTTCTATGTCCCAAAGATAATTGAACAGTTATTTATTTAGCCTAGCAAACTGAAATATATGTAAATTTCTTATAGGTTTATGTTCAACATAGAAAGTGTTCCATGAATCAAATTATGAACTGAATTGACCAATAAAATTATTATTAATCAAATACTA
>NC_068986.1:117066910-117080279 GCF_001194135.2 Octopus bimaculoides
AAATAGTTTTTCTTTAATTTTCTTTTTATATAATATATTTTCAAAGATCTTCTCCATCCTTCCTTCCACACTTCTTTTGTTTTAATGTTATTTACAAGTGGTTGATTTTCACCATAAACTAATTTTAGAATAACTGATTGTCATCAGGAATGTAATGTTAGTTCTGTCTCACTGACAACATAATGAGAAAATTATTGCTTATTGTTTTAAGGCATTGTTATCAAGACCTGACAATTGTTGACATGTTACAGAATGTGAAATATCTTAAGGCCTACATTTTGTGACTAAATAAAAAAAAAATGCTTGAAAAAATTGAAAAACAAAAACTTTCTCCTTTGAGATTTAATTTCTTATTAATATCAAATGAATTTTTTTTTCATTTTGTCTTTTATTTTATTTTATATTCAGCAACACACTACAGTCGTTTGGTTATAAAAAAAATCTTTATAACGATAACCAATATTCGAATTTGTAAAAATTATAGCAAACATAAGAAAAATGGATATGAAAATAATTTAAACAGTATAAAATAAATTCTTAATCTTGGTCTTAAAACCAGATCAATATGACGGATTATATCAAAGCTGGTGATCATTTCTACAGGTGTGGCAGTAATTTGCTCTTGTGAAGCTGATTTTTTTACTTCAACGAAAGTTACTGACCTCTTTTTCTTGGGTGAAAACAAATCACAAAAGCAAATTTAAATAAAAAGTTTCTAAAATATCTTTGTATAATTTCGGATCACACTTTAAATTACTTTCAAAAAGATTCTGCACTATAACTTGGAATTTCCAAGATTAAATGATTTGTTTGGAATCAGCTCTCTGAGACCATTCATGCCAAGAACCCTGAAATTAGGAACAAAAAATTGGTTTGAGGGTTAATTCAGAATTGTACAGACATCTTTTATGTAAATACAGGTCAACAGGAAAGTTAAATTACTTTATAGGAAATAGAGAAAAATATCAGTTGAGTGATGAGATATTGGGATGAAGCAATTTGTTTTAATGTAATTTAAGAATCCCTATTGTTTGCTGTCTACTTCATGCTTACATGGGTCAGACAGAATTTGTTGAAGCAGATATTTTTCTATGTCTGGATGCTCTTCCTGTTGCCAACCCTCTCTTGTTTCCAAGTACGGTAATATTTCCATTTCATAGATTGGAAATGAATGCCATTTGTTTATAATAACCATACAATATTTAGACAAAGGTCCCCTGCAAAAACACTCAAACATATGTGCAAGGGGTTTCTTTCAGGTAATTTAGTGCCAACACCCTTTGGCCTCATTTCCTGGTAAGAATTTATCTGAATTGTCTTTGCCAGAAAGGTAGGCAATGAGGTGTTTGGTTGGTTTCTTAAAAGGTGTGTTGCAAATTGTTAGATCAACTGCATCACAAAACTCCAAGGCCTTATACCTGCCTAATTTCTGAAGCTGTAACTATAGACTCCATGTGCATCATGAAAGCCATCCATGTGTTTAACACCATGTCCATAGAAGCCATTAGCTACAAGATCATAGTCACTGACTGTTGAGGTAGTCTGCAGAAGACTCTCATAAAAGTGACCCTTCTGGTGTTCCATCAGTGAGGTATACGTCAAGATAAATGTTGCTACTGTGCTACCTCTAATTAGACTTAATTATCCTGTTACACACTCCTACAACTTCCATTGCCTTATCTATCCATCTCTCAGCAAACAGGATACCTCTGTCATCACTATTGCTCACCCAAGAGAGTTTGAACTGCTATCTTCTACCCTGAGGAATTTGGGGAGAATAAAAAATGGTTTCTATTTTACTCCCCCCACTCAATCTCAACTCTCTGCGCCACTTTCTTGTACCTTGAAAGTAAAACCTTATGCCTCATCTCTGCGTGTTTTTGCTCCTCTTTCCTGCTTTAGCCTCTCAATATCTGAACCCCCCTCCCCCACATTAAAGGATCTTGTCTTGTGAGTTACTTAGTGACCTCACAAGTGGCAGTGTCACAAAAAAAAAAAGGGCATCCAGCCATAGAAACCATGTCAAAGCAGATGCTGAAGACCAACAGAGCTGTCAGTTTAGTTGGATCCTGTTGAACTGCCCAACCCATTGTTAGTAATGGAATACGGATGTTGAATGATGATGGAGCAGGCAAAAATGTTGGTAGTT
This sequence comes from Octopus bimaculoides, assembly GCF_001194135.2. Lineage (NCBI taxonomy): Eukaryota > Metazoa > Mollusca > Cephalopoda > Octopoda > Octopodidae > Octopus > Octopus bimaculoides. Next base: position 117,069,060 of record NC_068986.1, read on the forward strand.
AGCAACAGTTAAGAGTTGAAGTATTTCCTGGCCTGTTGAGAAGGAGGACACATTATAAGAGGATATAAATACTTGACGAAATACTAAGTAACTTTATACAACCGATTCATTTGTGCTGCTGAGTCAAAAGAAATTAATAAAATTCATTTGTAAAAAGACAGAAGTACAATTGAAGAACTTACCAAATAGACGGTGATTTCTTCTTTACCAAGCATTTCTGCAGCAGCAGCAACGCCACAAGCAGTTACTCCCGTTTGACACGTACAAATTAAAGGTTTCCCAAGAGAAACTCCAGAAGCTGTAAACACTGAATTGGAAAAAAAAGAAAAAGAAATAGTTTAGAACAGAAAGAACAACAGTGTTTTCACAAAAACCTATTTGATAACATAAAAGAATTCTAAAAATAAAAATGAATATATATTCCACATACAAATATGTCAAATTCTCAAACTTTTACAGAGAGAGATGTTGGTCCTGCTACATGGGGAAAACAAGAACGGTGAGGTTACAACATAGCCAAAGTCATTAATCATTATCATCATCATCATCATCATTTAGCACCTTCCTTTCATGCTGAAATGGATCGGACAGTTTGACAGGATTCAGCAAGCTGGAGAACTGCATCAAACTCCAGTGTTGGTTTTGGTATAGTTTTTATGCCTGGATTCCCAACACCGACTACTTTACAAAATGTGACACCAGCATTAATGAGGTTACCAAATAGCTTGCAAGACAAAGAAAAAGCCTTAACAGATTGGAGGTGTGGTATTGAGGGAAGGAACGTGTCTTACTATAGAGGAGGCATGTGGATACCCTGCAAAGAATTAGTGGGTGTAACTGGCAAGAAGACAAAAATGGTGGTGACCAAGTGTCACCACCATCATTAGTAATTTGTGTGAAAGGTTATTTCTTCCTTGAGGTCATTCAACTTTACAAATAATCGTCTATTTAGATCTACATTACCCAATGTCTATTTCAGGGACAGTATATCTAGGACTGCATTATCTAAAGTGCCCTTTAGATACGTAATTAATTATCTTTCAGACTCAGTATGTTTAGGATGACATTAATTGTTGCGTTGTTTAAACAGGGTGTATCTCAGACTCCATTACCAATAGACTTCTAACAAGCTTGTCTGTAGTTCCCTGTGATTATGTCAATAACTGAGACAAGGGATTTTCTCAGCAAATATCAAAATACCAATCCCTGAAATTCTTATTTGAAAACAATGTTTTGCAAGTTTTCTAGCCAATGTTTACAGTGTTTGTAATATACATTGCCAAAATATATGTACACACACACACACACACACACACAATGGAAAAGTTAGGTTTCACACAAGTAAATTTATATATAAAAAAAAATAAAAAAAGAGAAAATGCTTTGAGAACTTTATCCTGGGTAGACACAAAAAAAGTATTAACATTTTTATCAAAATAAGCTACCAGTTTCAATTGCTTAAAAAGAATTTATTCATGCTGAAATAAAAAGAAGAGATACTAAAATAAATTGAATTAATCTTTCCTGATATCAGTTCTAGTATTTCACATTTTTTTCTTAAATATTTACATGGTACTGGTGTTTTATTTTTTTCTGAGTGATGCTGGGTTATGATGGTATTAGCACCAGGATGTCCTTTTAAAAGTAATAACAGCAGGAGTGGGTGTTTGTAGCAGCAGCAGTAATGTTAGTGGCTGTAGTGGTCATTGTTTTATCAGCTTCACTAGAAGCTGCAGTAACTGTGGCAAGTTCAATAAAAGTTGCAGTAAAATTAGCAATAGTTTTCTCTCTTTCTCTACCAAAGATATTCTGCTATGGTTGGTATTTGGTTACGAAGGTTGTTTCTTTGTTGAAGCACTGTTGTTGTGCAATCACTAAATTGATAGGGGAAAATTGTAAAATTTGGTCATTTCTTACTTGCACGTATGTATGTTCACTGAGTCCTGTTTGTATTCCCACATTTAATCTGGTTTGTCCTGGGCAATTATATGCTCAGGATTTGAAGAAAATTACATTGGACAAATCAGTAAATCCTTAAGACAACATATAGACAGTGAATGCAAATACATATGTGCGAATAAGAAACAACCAAACTTTATGATTTTCATCTTAATATCAATTTAGTGATTACACAACAACAATGCATCAACAAAAGAACAACCCTTATAACCAAATACCAATCTCATCAAAATACCTGTAGTAAAGAAAGGGAGACAACTATAAGGTGGGCCAGAATTTATGACTCACTTATTAGTTTTTTAATATGCTTATTTTATTATTGTATTCTTTAATTCATTTCAGTCATTTGACTGCAGCCATGCAGGAGCACTGCTTTTAGTCGAACAAATCAACCCCAGGACTTATTGTTTGTAAGCCTAGTGCTTTTTCTATCGGTTTCTTTTGCCAAACTGCTAAGTTACGGGGGCGTAAACACACCAACATAAGTTATCAAGCAATGTTGGGGGAACAAAGACACACACATATATATACAACGGGCTTCTTTCAGTTTCTATCTACCAAATCCTCTCACAAGGCTTTGGTTGGCCCAAGGCTATAGTAGAAGACACTTGCCCACTTATCTAAATTTATTATTTTATTTCTTAATATGCATATTAATAAATATTAATATATTTATTTCTTTATTGCCCACAGTGGACTAAACAGAGGGGACAAACAAGGACAGACAAAGGGATTAAGTCGATTACATTGACCCCAGTGCATAACTAGTACTTATTTAATTGACCCCGAAAGGATGAATTTTAACTCAGACTGTAATAGCAGAAGAAATACCACTAGGCATTTCGCCTGGTATGCTAACGATTCTACCAGCTCACTGCCTTATGAATATTAATATATCAAATGTAACTAACTGTTTGGCACCTTGGGCAAGTGTCTTCTACTATAGACTCTGGGTGACCAAAGCCTTGAGTGGATTTGGTAGAGGGAAACTGAAAGAAGCCCATCATATATATGTATTTGTCCCCACCACCACTGCTTGACAACCCAAGCTGGTGTGTTTATGTCCCTGTAACTTAGTGGTTCAGCAAAAAGGGTCAATAAAGTACTAGGCTTACAAAGAATAAATTTTGGGGTTGATTTGACAAAAGGTGGTACTCCAGTATGGCCACAGTCAAATGACTGAAACAAGTAAATTAATATAAGAATTCTCAAATCATTTTTTACTTTTAGTTTTATTAATATATACACAAACAAACAAACACACACTGCATAGTTTCTGTTTACCAGATTTTACACTTAAAGTATTAAACAAGTCAGAATTAAGGTAAAAATTATTTTCTCCGGTTGCTATGCAGCAAGATGGAACTTGGAACCACAAGTTTGTGAAGTAAGTTCCTTAACAAGACAACCATGCCTGGAGATTGTTTAAAAGTTGGTACTTAACTCTAGTCCCATGGTGTCAAGTGGATCAGAGACAAATATATCCTTAAAATGATTATTAGAGTACCATAAAAGAACATTTTTAGATGAAATGATAAAAAGTTCATCCACGCTCTGTGGATTGATACAGATTTCAAGAAAATTCTGTTTCCATATATTGGTTTTATTGTTGTTGTTTTACTTGAATGGGACAAAAAGAAGAAATAATTCAATAAAACTATCTGAAAACGTTAATACATTCTCATAAGAATATGTAACTTACAGTCTTTTAGTTCAGCCTTTGACTTCATGGTACCATCTGGTTTAAATAGTGTTGAATATGGTAAATTCTTGGAATGAGGAATATGACCTAACAAATAAAACAAATATAAATTAATAGTAAAATGGGAAAAAATATTCCATTTGTAATTTACAGTAAATCATAATTATCACCATTATTATTAATTAATTTTTGGCTTCCATACTGGCGCTGGTTGGATGATTTGACAGGATCTGACAAACTGAAAGACAGCAGCATATGCCTATGTCTACCAAAGCTTGGTCTTTATGCCAACCACTTTACAGAGTGTAGTGGGTGGTTTTTGCATGGTACTAACACTAGTGAAGATTGGTTCATAACTTGCAAGGCTAAGGGACTAAACTGGCCCCTGTAACCAAGGGATAATAGAATAGATAAGACAGAGAGAGAATGAGGGAGGGAGAGAGAGAGAGAGAGTGTGTGCGGATAATGATTTTAGGTGGAAGTTAAAGGAGAGAAAGTAAGGTGAGAGAAACAGACTTGTGGTCGTGATAATGTGGTGGAGGAGAGAACAACAGGGGATTAGAATATACACTGATTGGAGGGGAGGGAATATGGCAAGAAATAAGGGAATGGGGAGGACTTAGTGTCAGGGGTTATTGAGAAAAGGGAGAGAGAGAGATTACTTATTTTTCTGTCCACCAAGAACCACTTGTTAACCTTTTAACCATTTCAATCTTATTTTGATCTTGATTTTGATTTTTAGATGTCAAAAACAGCTGATGCCAAATGGGTTTTTACACTGAATTGATGGAACCAAAAATGGCAGCACAAAATCTATTGTAACCAAATGTCTATCACTCAATGCTGGTGTTTAGCACCAGGTTAACCTTAATGAAGCAGATTATTATAATCTACCCAGGACAGGTATGCATTTGCAGAACATTGGTGAAACCACAACAGGTCTTCTTGATCAACTGTGCCTTCATTCCGACTTTAGTGTTTTCTTGACAGAAATATTGGGGTGGTTTTCCATTGCCTTCCCTCAACCGGGTGGCTGTTGGATCATATGGAGCTCATCCGCCCTTCAACAGGTCTTATTTTTAGTCCTGTCAGGTGTCCAGACACCCTCCTGACAGGAGTTATTCAAGTGGGGGAGCCAGTTTAGTGGCTGACCACTTGACCATGGAACAGGTAGCACTTGTTTACACGGTACTAGTAACAAGTCTCATCAGCCTGTGATGAGATCCCTGACCAGACTCTACCTAAGACAAAAAAAATGTCCTTTGAAGAACTTTTTACTTTCCTGATAACAGAAGAGCAATTTTGGATAAACTACCAAGAACTCTTTTATCCAAGAACTCTTTTATTATTAAGAAAGTAAAGAGATCTTCAAGGGAAATTTGACCATTGTTTTCTTCTTCATCTACTTATGTAGATGCTTGTTTGTTGACATGATAATGGTGATGATGATGGGGGTGGGAGTGATGGTGTGGAAGAGGAAGAGGATGTTAAATCTTTAAGAATCTTTGGATTATCAATGATGCCATGCAGATATTGTACTGTTTAGGTGTGAGAATGCCATGAAACATCCTAACAGTTATGTTAGCAATCCTAAAAAAAAAAAAAAAACCAATGTTCTAACGACATACCAAGTTTATCTTGAGGATTTCCATGGAAAGCTTGAGAAGGACGACAGTCGACAACTTTTTCAGTTTGGGTTTCCAGATTTTTTGCTATTTCTTCAAAGGACCGAAAACGTTTTGGCTCAAGGTTAATTTCAAAGTTGCATTTCTAGAAAATTCAAGAATACAAAGAGGATGAGAAATTTATTTGTAAATCTCAGAAAAGAAGTGCCAATCATTAAATGAAACAAGAACATTCTTTTTTTCTTTTATTCTTTTACTTGTTTCAGTCATTTGACTGTGGCCATGCTGGAGAACCGCCATTGCTTGACAAACGATGCTGGTGTGTTTATGTCCCTGTAACTTAGTGGTTCGGCAAAAGAGACCGATAAAATAAGTACTAGGCTTACAAGGAATAAGCTCTGGGGTTGACTTGCTTGATTAAAGGTGGTGCTCCAGCATGGCCGCAGTCAAATGACTGAAACAAGAGTTCTCTTTCAATAAACATGGTGTTAGAGGAATCCTTATGTTAATAACACCTTCTATAAACACTGGGGTTTGTGGATTGAGTTCCCAAAGAATAAGATTTATTTAGAAAATTCCAGAAAACAATGCAGAAAATATTAAATTTTTACCTCGTATGTTGTCGGTTTTGCTGTCACTTCATAGTTATCAGCAATCCACTTGGACATTCCTCCATCTAACATTGATACATCAGAGTGGCCAAGGTACTGAAAAAGTCAAAGAATGATTATTGGTGACTAAGCACAAAGTAAATAGTTTAGAGTTGTGGCTTTCATGCCTTTTACAACATTGTTAACCCTTTCGTTACTGTATTTAGTTTGAGATGCTCTGTGTTTCTTTCAGTTGATTTTAAATATAACAAAGAACTTAGTAAAATAACTTAGTTATCATTAAGCTAGTGTTAGGAACATAAATTGGGACTAAGATTTTAATTCAAAACTTATGAAAGCAAAACATTTGTACTACAGAGCCAGAGGCAGTTTCAGCCGGATTGGTATCGAAAGGGTTAAGAATTGTTTGTCTATTATATATTTTAACCCTTTTGTTACCATATTTCTGTTGAGATGCTCTGTGTTTCTTTCAATTAATTTTAAATATAACAAAGAATTTAGTAAAATAACTTAGTTATCATTAAGCTAGTCTTAGGAGCATAAGTTGTGATGAAGATTTGGTGGAAGATTTTAATTCAAAACTTATGAAAACAAGACATTTGTACTACAGAGCCAGAGCTGGTTTCATCTGGGTTGGTAACGAAAGGGTTAATGGTATAATAGAAATGGGATGGCTTTAACTGGCAAGGAAGGAAACAATTACTGATTGGACATTTATTTCTGGTTTTTTTTTGAAGGTTGGTGTTTATGTAATATTGTGTGTGTGTGTGTGTGTGTGTGTGTGTGTGTGTGTGTGTGTGTGTGTGTACATGCACACACATATGTAAAATCATTAACCTCACACACACACATGTAATTGTGCATATACCTCAATTTTTAATTGAATCGTTGTCCCTGTTGAGTCAAGCGAAATCGAATTGTGGCCAATGACCCAGCAAGTAAAGTGAGATCACAGCCGAGGCTGATACCAGTGTTGCATAACCAGAGCAATTTAAAAGTACCCCTTAAATCGTTGGGCGATATGCTGTGCTTGAGAAGATCTACTGAGTCAAGTAAAATCAAAATGGAAATCTTTGTTGTGGCCAATGCCACTTCCACCTGACTGGTAGCACGCAATAAGCACCATTCAAGCGTGGGTCAATGCCAGTGCCGCCTGACTGGTTCCCCATGCTTGTGGCATGTAAAAAGCACCGTCTGAACATGGTTGATGCCAGTGCCCCTGACTGGCCCCTGTGCTGGTGGCACGTAAAAAGCATTCACTATATTCTCGGAGTGGTTGGCATAAAGAAGGGCATCCAGCTGTAGAAACCTTGCCAGATCAGATTGGAGCCTGGTGCAGCCATTTGGTTCACCAGTCCTCAGTCAAATCGTCCAGCCCATGCCAGCATGGAAAGCGGACGTTAAACGATGATGATGATGATGATGATGATACAGTGTAACTAGATAAAGATTCAGCTGATATTTCTAGCATGTCAAACATTATTTGCTGAAACTCTTGAATCCCACACTGTAGGCCAGTCCTGATTAAACAGAGTTATGAGTAAAAACCATTCCAGCCATGACCATGCAGGCTTTTGAAGAATATTTCAGACAATAACAAAATTATCTAATGTGTCCTCCCTTGCTTTGAATAGAAGAATGGGATTTGGGAGAGATTTAAGTGCTATTTCTAGCGGCCGCATGGGTTGGCTCTTAGGTGAAACTTGATCAAGTAGAGCTATGAGCAAAAACATTCCAGTTGTGACCATCCTGTTTGTTTAGGGGTTTGTAAGACCACATCATTTAAGGTGCCTTTCCTTTATTATGAAAATAGGGTACAATCTGAGAAAAATTTGGTTGCTATTTCTAGTTTGTAGAAGTGTCCTTAGTTATGATCTCTGTATCGATGTAACATAAGAAGATAAGAAGAAATAATCAGAAAGTTTGTAATAGGCGCAGGGGTGGTTGTGTGATAAGTAGCTTGCTTACCAACCACATGGTTCTGGGTTCAGTCCCACTACATGGAACCTTGGGCCAGTGTCTTCTACTATAGCCTCAGGCCGATCAAAGCCTTGTGAGTGGATTTGGTAGATGGAAACTGAAAGAAGCCTGTCATATATGTGTGTGTTTGTGTGTCTGTGTCCCCCCATCATCACTTGACAACTGATGCTGGTGTGTTTACGTCCCCATAACTTAGTGGTTCAGCAAAAATGACCGATGGGATAAGTACGAGGCTCACAAAGAATAAGTCTTGGGGTCGATTTGTTCGACTAAAGGCGGTGCTCCAGCATGGCCACAGTCAAATGACTGAAATAAATAAAAGAATAAAGGAAAGAAACAAAGGAATGCCTACCTTAAACATCCACCAGGCTCGGAATGCTGAGCTGTTGTTTTGCTGATCATAAACAATAATATAATTCTTATTGGAAATTCCCAAATTTCCAATGTATTCACTTAAACAATTTGTATCTGGTAAGTCGTACGGCAGATGTTTAGTTGGGGTACTGCACTGGTTCAGATCAAAGTAGATGGATCCAGGAATATGTTGCCTGGGGCAAAGAAATTATAATATCACTGTTTGTTACAATGTGTGTTTGGGTGTTATGCTTTTAACAGCCTTAACTATGGGAAGAAACTGAAGATGTAATTGAAATTTTTTAACAATGGAACAAGTCTGAGTGTTATGTGTCTAATAATCTTAATGAAACAAAATTGAAGACGTGATCAAATTATTCGACATAAAACAAGTTTGCTTGTTGTGCTTTAAACAAACTGAACTATGGAATGAAAGTAAAGACAATCAAAATATTTAATGCAATGAAACAATGTTATGAAGATTTATAAATTCATGCTTCATAAATGAAATAAAATTAACAAAACATGAAATTTCCATAGGAATTTCTTCTGATTCATTATGTTCTGAGTTCAAATTCCACAAGGCTGACTTTGTCTTTCATTCTTTCAGGGTCAATAAATAAAGTAAAGTGAAGCCCTGGTTTGAAGTAATCGACTAAAACCTTCCCCTTAAATTTCAGGCTTTGTGCCTATAGTAGAAAGGATTATTATTATAATAAATTAATTATAGGTGTAGGAGTGGCTGTGTGGTAAGTAGCTTGCTTACCAACCACATGGTTCCGGGTTCAGTCCCACTGCGTGGCATCTTGGGCATGTGTCTTCTACTATAGCCTCGGGCCGACCAAAGCCTTGTGAGTGGATTTGGTAGATGGAAACTGAAAGAAGCCCGTCGTATATATGTATATATGTGTGTGTGTGTGTGTGTGTGTGTGTGTGTGTGTGTCTGTCTGTCCCCCTAGCATTGCTTGACAACCAATGCTGCTGTGTTTATGTCCCCGTCACTTAGTGGTTCAGCAAAGGAAAACGATAGAATAAGTACTAGGCTTCCAAAGAATAAGTCCCGTTGTCGATATGCTCGACTAAAGGCGGTGCTCCAGCATGGCCGCAGTCAAATGACTGAAACAAGTAAAAGAGTAATTACTTAAACTCCTAAAAAATATTTTATTTAAGCAACCTGCCAAAGAGACATGTAATTTTTTAGAAGCCCATGAAGTAGACTATGTGGTTTCTTGATGTATTATAAATAGCAGTCAAATCTGCCTGACATCACAATGCCTTGCTGTCCATTGGTTATGATGATGAGGGTTCCAATAGATAGGATCAACGGAACAGCCTGCTCATGAAATTAACATGCAAGTGGCTGAGTACTCCACAGACACATGTGCCCATAATGTAGTTCTCAGTATGACACACCAAACATGACAAGCCTGGCCTTTTGAAATCCAGTCACAACTCATTTTCACCAGATGAGTGGAATGGAGTAATGAGAAATAAATTGTCTTGCTTAAGGATACAAAGGTGGGGTTTGGTAATTGAACTCACGACTGAAAACCCTAGCCACTGAAAACCCTAATCACTGAATACAATAGCTACTAAGGTGGTGAACTGATACAATCGTTAGCATGTTGGCCAAAAGGATTCGATGCATTTCCTCCGTCTTTACATTCTGAGTTCAAATTCCACCGAGGCTGACAAATGCCTTTCATCCTTTCGGAGTTGATAAAATAAGTACCAGTTACACACTGGGGTCGATGTGATAGATATCACAGTGCAATGTCTTAAAGAAAAAGGAAAGTGACAATGGAAAAAGAAATATTTGATATACAATAAACGATGGGATGTCTTTGAGCATCTGTCTTGTCAAAGATAACTGATATGGCAGTTAGCAACATCATCCTCATCATCGTTTAACGTCCGCTTTCCATGCTAGCATGGGTTGGACGATTTGACTGAGGACTGGCGAACCAGATGGCTACACCAGGCTCCAATCTGATTTGGCTTGGTTTCTACAACTGGATGCCCTTCCTAACACCAACCACTCCAAGAGTGTAGTGGGTGCTTTTACGTGCCACCGGCACGAGGGCCAGTCAGGCGGGTACTGGCGACAACCACGCTTGACATGGTGTATTTTACGTGTCACCTGCACAGGAACCAGTCCATCGGCACTGGCAACGATCTCGCTCGAATGTCTTTTCATGTGCCACTGGCACAAGTGCCAGGGAGGCGACGTTGGTAACGATCACGCTGAAATGAATAAATAAAACAAGGACACCTCAACTTACTTCTTGTAGAACTTGTCGTAGCCAACACCAGGCTTTTGCAGACGAGCCCAAGAAACATCTAAAACACGAAGTTTGTCTGCAGACGACGATGACAAACAATCCTTCAGCCAGTTAGTGGACACGAGGGTTCCAATTTTAGTAATCCGCATGCTTTCCGATAAAAACTGCAAAGAAGAAAGATAAGAAGTGCTTTATTGAAAAAATAACAAAAATAAAATATAAATATAAATAGAATCATCATCATATTCTAACATCCACTTTTCCATGCTTGCATGGGTTGGATAGAATTTGTTGAGGTAGATTTTCTATGACTGGATACTCTACCTGTTGCCAACCCTCATCTTTTTCCTTGTGAGGTAATATTTCTACATGACCAGAGATGTTTCCTTGGAGGAAGTGCATGTGAGAGAGGGAGTGGGAGTGAGAGAGAGAGTGTGTGTGTGAGAGGGAGTGTGTGAGAGAGGGAGTGCATGTGAGAGAGGGAGTGTGAGTGAAAGAGGGAGTGTGTGCGAGAGAGAGAGAGTGTGAGAGAGAGAGTGTGAGAGAGAGAGATGCAATGGTTGAAGAGAATTGAAAGATGGGAGAAAGAGGGAAGGTGATCAACAGATAGCCAAGAGTCGAGGGAACAAACATAGGCTTGATAGGATACACATACAAGCATATACATACATACATACATTATATATATATATATATATATATATATA
>NC_068987.1:0-24927 GCF_001194135.2 Octopus bimaculoides
GGACCAAAAATTGAATACTGGTCATAAAGTCGGGGGTCAAAAATTGTACACTGGCCATGAAGTCAGGGACCAAAATTTGAACACTGGCCATAAATTCGGGGACCAAAGATCGCACAGTGTCCATAAAGACGGTGCACACTGGCAATAAAGTCGGGGACCAAATATTGAACACTGGCCATAAAGTCGGGGACCTATAATTGAACACTGGCCATGAAATGGGGGACCAAAAATCGAACATTGGCCATAAAGTCGGGGACCAAATATTGCACACTGGCCATAAAGACGGGGGACTAAAAATCGCACACTGGCCATAAAGACGGGGACCACAAATCGCACAGTGGCCATAAAGACAGGGACCGAAAATTGAACACTGGCCATAAAGTCGGGGAACAAAATTCGCACACTGGCCAGAAAGTCGGGGACCAGAAATTCAACACTGGCCATAAAGTCGGGGACGAATAATTGCACACTGGCCATAAAGACGGGGACCGAATATTGAACACTGGCCATAAAGACGGGGACCGAAAATTGAACACTGGCCATAAAGTCGGGGAACAAAATTCGCACAGTGGCCATAAAGTCGGGGACCAAATATTGCACACTGGCCATAAAGACGGGAGACTAAAAATCGCACACTGGCCATAAATTCGGGGACGAAAAATCGCACAGTGGCCATAAAGACGGGGACCAAACATTGAACACTGGCCATAAAGTCAGGGAACAAAATCCGCACACTGGCCATAAAATCGGGGACCAGAAATCCACACTGGCCATAAAATCGGGGACCAGAAATCCACACTGGCCATAAAGTCGGGGACGAATAATTGCACAGTGGCCATAAAGACGGGGACCACAAATCGCACACTGGCCATAAAGTCGGGGACCAAATATTGAACACTGGCCATAAAGTCGGGGTCGAATAATTGGACATGGGCCATAAAGACGGGGACCACAAGTCGCACACTGGCCATAAAGTCGGGGAACAAATATTGAAAACTGTCCATAAAGTCGTGGACCATAAATCGCACATTGGCCATAAAGACAGGGACGTAAAATTGAACAATGGCTATAAAGTCGGGGACCAAAAATCGCACAGTGGCCATAAGGTTGGGGACGAATCATTGCACACTGGCCATAAAGACGGGGACCAAATATTGAACACTGGCCATAAAGTTGGGGAGCTATAATTCGACACTGGCCAAAAAATGGGGGACGAAAAATCGCACACTGGCCATAAAGTCGGGGACCAAATATTGCACACTAGCCATAAAGACGGGGACGAAAAATTGAGCACTGGTCATAAAGTCGGGGACGAAAAATTGAACACTAGCCATAAATTCGAGGACGAAAAATTGCACACCGGCCATAAAGACGGGGACCAAACATTGTACACTGGCCATAAAGTCAGGGAACAAAATTCGCACACTGGCCATAAAGTCGGGGACCAGAAATTCAACTCTGGCCATAAAGTCGGGGACGAATAATTGAACACTGGCCATAAAAACGGGGACCAAAAATTGAACACTGGTCATAAAGACAGGGTCCAATCATTTGCACACTGGCCATAAAGTCGGGGTCCAAACATTTGCAAACTGGCCATAAAGTTGGGGATACCATCTTCCCCTGAGGTATGATATAGTTGCAAAAATTATTTACAATACTATTCATAGGACGTACTGTCCTGATGTCTACAGTGAAAGGTACGTGAAAACCAGCAGGTATTTGCACCTTTCAAAACAAGGAATACTACAAAAGCATCAAGTCAGTGCAAACATAACAGACCAGATATTGTTTTGTGGAACAGGAAGTGGAAGTTATGCACTGTTGTGGGGGTCAGCTGCCCAGTAGATGTGACTGGACAGAAGTCCAAGAAACAGAGAACATTTATGGTGAATACAAAACTGACAGCTCTTGTACTCTGAGTTCTATGAATTCTCATTTCTACCCATCACCAGGTGTGCATCAGGTTAGGGTACCAACAGATATGCACAGAAACCTAGAAATACAGAGAAAGAGCAAAAGAAAACTGACGTGGATTCTTTAAATCCAATCTATTAGTAGCACAATGAGGATTTGAAAGACATTCCCAAAATTCTCCATCTGAGATTTTTATGTAAATAGATGTATACACTTGGGTGTATGTACTGACAGTTCAACTAACACACCAACTCACCTAAATATTTACAAACACTTGGAACTTTTTTAACTCAAAAAGTCTTGTTGTTTTGTTAGTGACCAGCTTGAATTCTCTCAAGAACTTAAATAAAACTCAAAGAAAAATCCTTCCTATGTACCTACCTTCTTTCCTTCACTTACATCAGTCATGTGACAATGGCCATACTGGGGTACTGCAAAGACGGATTTAGGGTAGCTACCGGTATTAGTAGATGTTGTCATTCAGCCTAGTCTCTTGATCTATGTCATGAGGGTGTGTTGTGTGGGTGAATGATGTCACCTACCAATACCAAAAGATTGCCAGATTTAGTCAAACAAATTAATCCCACTACTTATTCTACTGGTCTCTTTTGCCAAGCTACAGGGACATAAACAAACTAACACTGGTTGTCAAGCTGTTCTGAAGGGCAAACACTGAAACCAGGGAAATGATCTTGCTTGAAATGCAGAAAAGGAGTAACTCAAATTCCATATGCTGTATTGATGTAAACTATAGACACAAGAGATGTAGAAGCATCACTGGCAGACTATCTGAGAATTAAGCTTCATATGTGATAAATGCACTGGAGCAGTATGTATGAGTTCAGCAGAAAGTGAATCTCTTACAGGCTCAGATGGCTCACTTAGAAGTTGAAAGCTTTTGTTGCCTACATGTAATTAGCAAAGAAGGTCATTGCACTGAAAGTATAGTTGTTAGAGTAAGAGGAAGGAGAAAGTTCTGGGAGCTACTATTACTATCAACAATAAAAATATTTTTCCTAAGGATGAAGAGTAACAGATTGTATGATGCTAGGGTTAGAGATGCAATGCTGCATGCTAGTGAGATATGGGTCTTGAATGCAGAGGAGTTGAGAAGAGTGAAAAGAAATGAAGTGAGCATACTCTGTTGGATGTGCAATGTGAGCATGCATGAAAAGCATAGTACAAAGATGCAGAATGTAAAATTGGGCAAAAGAGGAATTAGATGTAGTGTGCAAAAAAAGAAGACTGTGCTGGTATGAACATGTGTGTGGATGAGGACAGCTGTATAAAGAAAAGCCAAATGCTTAATGTGGCTGCAACTTGTGGAAGAGAGAGGCCCAAGAAGACATGGGGAAAAGCAGTGAATGCTGACCTTGGCACCCTCAGCCTGATGGAAATGACAAACAACTTGGGTCTTTATCGACATGAAGTTCTCAAAAACAGCTGTCTTCATCAATGAAACTGAGTTCTGAAAGCAGTGTAGTGTCCTCTCCAGTCACCCCACACCCCTGCCTTTCTCTACCCCAGTCTCAGCAGTCTACCCAACCATGTCATCTCCCTCTCTTGTTCTTTCTGTCAACTGTATCATCATTACTATTTCTCCAGCTCCCCATCCATTCTCTTCTACATCCCTGTTCTGTATTTCATGGCTCATTGTTCATCCACCCTTGAACCCTTCCCCTTTTGGCAGTCAGCTTCCGCAACCCTTCAACTCCTTCCTATAAAATCTTGCAGATCACCCACTCACCTTGTATTTATGGGCCACCTGGGCACCACATCAACATTATCTACTTGTTGCAGCTCCTGATCATTTTCTCTCTCTCTCTCTCTCTCCTACTAAATGAGAATGGCCATGTAGATCTTCTACAAGAACCTGCTTGGACCTTCCCTTCCTTTTCATAGTTTAACCCCCTTCCCCTTGGGTTCATAGTCTTGTGAGCTGCATGGGGACCTCACAAGTGCCAGTGGAATGAGAACAGCTCCCAGTACATGCTGTAAAGTGTTTGGCATTAGAAAAGACATGCAGCCACGGAAATGATGCCAAAGCAAACAATGAAGTCCTTAGACTCAGTTGATTCTACCCAAACCAGCCAGACCATGGAACATGCATGTTAAATATTGATGATGATGATGATATTATATATATATATATATATATATACTGATGTGTCTGGGGAAATATATATACATATATTTGTATGTGTGAAAAAAAACAAAACAAATAGATAGTTGAAAGCAGCACTACATTTCAAAAGCATAGTTTATTAAAAAAAATAACAAGCTCATTACATATCAATATTACATAACCACTCTCCATTTCATTAGGTGATATTTTGCCATATATTATGAAACTATGAAGGAAGTGCTATTTATGAAGCAAACAGAATGACACTTGAAATTTCAATGTAGGGTGGTGATATTAAACCTGGTGACCAATCAAAACAACATGATTCCAAGTAATCTGTAGTTAACTTCAACAGAAGTGGTCTAATGGTCATTATTTAATATCCATGTTCTAACAGAGATAATAGCTCTGACCTTTCCTCATACTTTTCTTGTTTCAACAATTCTACTTTCAGAACATCTTCCTCCATTGAGAATAGTAAGATTCTATTACCTCGAGGCAGCTTCCACAGCCTTTTAGGAAATCCTATGTCAACTGTACATTTCCCACAAACAAACATTACTTTCTCTGTTATTCTTCCTGCAATTCCACTGCAGCTCGTCTGTCCACAGCATGTCCTGCTTACACTGTTCCTATACACTGTCTGTTTTCTTTCTTACTAGAAATTTGGTCTTTGTTAAGTGAACCTTAAAAGGCCCTTTGAGTTCACAAATAACAAAATATCACATGTATAGGGTTTAGTAATCACGTTTTAACAGCATCAATGATTGGGGAAAATGTGTTTCCCAACACCTGTTCCTGCCCTGACAACTAGCACCTAACTGGGCACATTACATGTTCATAAGATGATCAACTTCATAAGTGTTTAATGCACAAAGTTATCCTATTGTTCTTTATCTCACTCATTGTATGATAGCATCCAATATCTACTACTTAATATCATATAATGTCAATAAATTATACAGTGATAATTATAGATTTCTAACTGAGATCAATGTGAAAATTTGATTTGCAGATCAAGTTTGTGAATTCAATAATACATCATTGTGTCACCACAAGTTTTGGTTAAATGGTCTACATAAAAAATGATGGAATAATAATTCCAGACTAAACCAAATTTAGGTAAATTCCATGTCAAGAATATTCATAAAGAGTTATGAGGCCATAATTCAAGATTACAGGTCTTACAACAGTTGAGATGAGATGAAAGAAAAAAAAAAGTATTAAAATATGATATATGACATACACATGTTGATGACAATGCTTAATCCGGTTTTCATGAATGCAAAACAGGCAGACAATGATGACAATGGTGACAATGATGACTCACAGGTTGTGCTTTCAATGGAGTAAATGACTCTGCCCACCTCGTCTGTGTTCTCTTCAGAAGTTTCAAATATTAAATCAATTCAAGTTGAAACCATTCTGCTTTTACAATAGAGTAACAACAAACAAATTATACCACCCATCATCATCATCATCATTTAGCATCCATTATCCATGATGGCATGGGGTGGACAGTTTTAACCAGGACTGGTAAGCTGAGGGGGCTGCACCAGACTCCAGTCTGATTTGACATGGTTTCTACAGCTGGATGCCCTTCCTAACACCAACCACTTCAAGAGTGTAATGGGTGCCTTTTATGTGCCACCGGCACAGGTGCAAGTCACGTGACACTAATATCTGCCACAACTACGATTTCACTTGGTTTCTCAAGCACAGCATTTTGCCAAAGATTTCAGACATTTGTTATTGCTTCTGTGAGGCCCAGCACTTGAAAGGTGCTTTTTACATGCCACCAGCATGAGTGCTAGTTGTGTGATACTGGTATCAGCCACATTGCCTGTGAGACCCAACACTAGAAAAGTGCTTTTTACATGCCAGTTATGTGACACTGACAACAGCCACAATTATGATTTCATTTGGCTTGTTGGGTTTTCTCAAGCACAGCATATCTCCAAAGGTCTCAGTCACTAGTCATTGCCTCGGTGAGGCCCAATATTCGAAGGTCATACTTCACCACTTCATCCCAGGTTTTCCTGGATCTACCTCTTCCACAGTTTCCCTCAACTGCTAGGGTGTGACACTTTTTCACACAGCTGTCCTCAACCATTTGCAACACATGACCATACCAGCGCAGTTGTCTCTCTTGCACACCATATCTGAAGCTTCTTAGGTTCAGCTTTTCTCTCAGGGTACTTACACTCTGTCAAGTATGCACACTGACATTACACATCCAGCGGAGCATACTGGTTTCATTCCTTGCAAACTTACGCACGTCCTCAGCAGTCAAGGCCCATGTTTCACTGCCATGTAGCATGGCTGTTTCGTACACATGCGTCATACAGTCTACCTTTTACTCTGAGCGAGAGGCCCTTTGTCACCAGCAGAGGTAAGAGCTCTCTGAACTTTGCCCAGGCTATTCTTATTCTAGCAGCTAAACTTTCAGCGCACCCTCCCCCACTACTGACTTGGTTACCTAGGTAACGGAAGCTATCAACTACGTCTAGATTTTCTCCCTGGAATGTGGCAGAAGTTATTTTCTGCACATTTTCAGTGTTTATTGCTCGAGCATTTGCCACATACAAAAACTATCTTCCCAGTTAGCCTTCCTTTGATATTGCTCCACCTCTTATGTGTCCATAGCTTACACTGGGTGCATCTTATAGAGTTTCTACCTACGCCTTTTCTACAGATCAAGCAGGGCCACCTACCTGAAGGGATTTGTGGTTTGTCTGCCTTCCTACTAATTAGGACTTTGGTTTTAGCTAGGTTGACTCTAAGGTCCTTCGATTCTAATCCTTGCTTCCACACCTGAAACTTTTCCTCTAGTTCTGATAGTGACTCAGCAATTAGAGCAAGGTCATCAGCATAGAGGAGCTCCCAGGGGCATCTTGTCTTGAATTCCTCTGTTATTGCCTGGAGGACTATGATGAATAAGAGGGGGCTGAGGACTGATCCTTTGTGGAGCCCTACTCGGGAATTCTTCACAGTACTCGTTGCCAACCCTCACCTTACTGACAGCATCCCTGTACATGGCTTGCACAGCTCTCTCACTAACCCTTCATCTATCCCTAGTTTCCTTATTCACCACTAGATAAGGGATTGAGGTACCCTGTCAAAGGCTTTCTCCATATCAACAAAAGCCAGGTACAGAGGTTTATCTTTGGCTAGATATTTCTCTTGCAGCTGTGTTACCAGAAATATAGCATCAGTGATGCTTTTCCCTGGCACAAACCCAAACTGCATCTCATCTAATCTGACTCTCTCCCTAATTAGTTGGGCTATGTGTGTGTGTGAGAGAGAGAGAGAGAGAGAGAGAGAGAGAGAAAGAGAAAGAGAGAGAAAGAGAGAGAGTAGGCCACAGAAAATTTGCCTCAATTATCTGTCTGACCTGTGCAAGCAAGGAAAAGTGAATGTTAAAACAATGATGGCAACAGTATTCTGTATTAAGATATTCATATGTAGGTAGGTAATTGTTCGGAAGAATGATTTATCGCAGTCATCAGCCTTTTATGCTGTATGAGTATACTTGTGTCTTTTTAAGTTACCAGCATGAGAGAAGGATCTACCACAGATATCACAGTGATATGGCTTCTCTCCTGTATGAATACGTTTGTGAGTAATTAAGTGACTTGTTACAGAGAACGATTTCCCACAGATATCACAGTGATATTGCCTTTCTCCTCTATGAATGTGTTTGTGATCAGTCAACTTACTATTTACAGGGAACGATTTATCATTGTAATATGATTTCTCAGTTAAATGAAGGCGTTTGTGTTTAGTTAAGTACCTATTGTGAGAAAATGGTATACCACAAATATCACAGTGAAATGGTTTCTCTCCTATATGGATGCGTTTGTGCTTAGTTACATCACTATTTTGAGAGAACGAATTACCACAGATATCACAGTGATATGGCTTCTCTCCTGTATGAATACGTTTGTGGATAATTAAATGACTTGTTTGAGAAAATGATTTGCCACAGATATCACAATGATATGGTTTATCTCCTGTATGAATATGTTTGTGTGTAGTTAAGTGACTTCTTTGAGAGAATGATATACCACAGATATCACACTGGTATGGTTTCTCTCCTGTATGAATATGTCTGTGTATAGTTAATTTACTTCTAGCAAAGAATGATTTACCACAGATCTCACAGAAATATGGCTTCTTTCCTTTATGAACATATCTGTGATGTATCGTTAGAGCACTTCCATGAGAGAAGGATATATCACACATATCACAGTGGTATGGTTTCCCTCCTGTATGAATATGTCTATGCATAGTTAAG
Organism: Octopus bimaculoides; assembly: GCF_001194135.2. NCBI lineage: Eukaryota > Metazoa > Mollusca > Cephalopoda > Octopoda > Octopodidae > Octopus > Octopus bimaculoides. The sequence continues at coordinate 8,340 of NC_068987.1, forward strand.
TTACTTGTTGCAGAGAATGTTTTCTCACAGTTATCACACTGATGTGGTTTCTCTCCTGTATGAATGTACTTATGTATAGTTAAGTTACTTGCTGCAGAAAATGATTTACCACAGATATCACAGTGATAAGGTTTTTCTCCTGTATGAATATGTCTATGTACATTTAGGTTACTTGTTGCAGAGAAAGATTTGCCACAGATATCACAATGATATGGCTTCTCTCCTGTATGAATGCGTTGGTGTTTAGTTAAGTTACTCCCTACAGAGAAGGATTTACCACAGATATCACAGTGATATGGTTTTTCTCCTGTATGAGTATGTCTATGACTAGTTAAATGACCTCTTTGAGAGAATGATTTATCACAGACTTCACAGTGATATGGCTTCTCTCCTGTATGAATGTATCTGTGTTTTGATAAGTTGCTTTTTTCAGAGAATGATTTACCACAGATATCGCAATAGTATGGTTTTTCACCTGTATGAATACGTTTGTGAGTGTTTAGGTTGCCTTTTTTAGCGAATGACTTCTTACAGATATCACAGTGATGTGATGTTTTTCTTATCTCTTTCACTATCTCATCATTAATTACATTTAACCTACTGCTCACATAATTCATTTTCAATAAGTTTTTTTCTCTCACCACAATATATATATATGTGTATATATATATAAATATTTCTTGTCTTCTTTTTTTATATTTAACTCATAAGAAATATTTTTACTGTTATATTTTCATCAACTGTGCTCTTTGTCAATATCTGAAGATGCTGCAATCTCTTTTGTAAATTTGTCCATGTTGAATGAGAATGAAAAGGTCACCTTAAACAGATTCCAGACAGTAATTCTATCAGATTTATACAAACAGGGTTATATAATTTCTGTATAACATTTTCCTTAAGTCTTTAAAAGATGATAAATATTGATGATGCATCTGATGTAAACATTTTCTTTTTAGCCAATACCATCTGATATTCTGAAATAACAGAGAGAAACAATATAAGATGTAGAGGATAACATAAAATGTAAATATAACAATGGACATTTCTCTATATTTCTATGGTGATGAACTGTCAACAGAAGTATCTAGCTAAAAGTAAGCCATTGTACCTGACATTCACTGACCTGCAGAATGTCTTTAACAGGGTTCCTTTGCTCTGTGATATGGTGATTTCTGAGGAAGCTAGGAGTTGATGAATGGTTTGTGAGGGTTGTACAAACCACGTATAGGGATGCAGTCAGTAAAGTGACAGTTGGGCATGAGTACTACAATAAAGTTAGGGTACGGGTAGGTGCGTACTAGTCCCTTAGTCCCTTCTTAGTCCCTTCTTATTGTCCTCCAGATCATAATAGTGGAATTTATAACTTGCTGCCTTTGGAAACTATTATATGTCAACGACCTCATTCTCAAAGCAGAATCTAGAGTAGAATTTGAAAAGAAATTCTTGGTATGGAAGCAAACCTGGAATTGAAGAGCCTTAAAGTTAACTAAGCAAAGACAAAAGTTCTAGTAAAAGCAGAAAAATAGACTCCCATTCACTGCTCACGTAAATGGCCCTGCCTGATATGTAGGAGAGACTAAGGCAGGAATTCAGTATAATGTACCTGGTGCAAGCTATGGATGCAAAAGTGATGCAGTGGAATCACAGAAAAGTTAACTGAGAAAGTAGTGTTTGTATGTGGAAGAAGCATAGGAGCCATAAGGAATAAGGAGACAGGGAATATAGTTTCTCTTAGAAATAATAATAGATGACATTCTGAAAATATAGTTGCTAGAATAAGGAGGTATTACTTTGTTAGTTACAAAAGGTCTCTCTCTGAACAAAGGCAGACTGTATGATGCTTTGGTACTAACAGCAAAGCTACATTGTAGTGTGATGTGGGCCATGAATCTAGAGGACATGCAAAGACTAGAGAGGACTGAAGCTAGTACATTCTGCTGGATGTACATAGATGACAAAGTGACATGGTTTTGATCTCTCAAAAATAAGACATAAAAGGAATGAGTTGTTGTGTGCAAGATAGACAACTGCACTGGTTTGGTCATGTGATGTGTATGAATGAGAGCAGCTGTATAAAGAAATGCTGGTTGCTTAATGTGGAAGACATGGGATGAGGTAGTAAAGGCTGAGCAGAAGATGCAGAGGAGATAACAAAGGACCGATATGAATGGCAATTCACTGTGCTTGAGAAGACCTGTCCAACCCAGCAAAAATGATATCTTAAATAAAAGCATTCTGATTGTAACTGATTTTGCCCTGTCAACCATTCCTCACATCTCCTTCCTCTAACAACCAGCCTTCCACCATTTTGCATATTATCCCTTCCTCTTTCTGTATATCTTTATCACTCCACATCTTACCCCTCCCTCCCCATACTGTTCCTTCCTCCCTTCCCTATCTATATTTTACTCGTTACCTTTCCACAGTTATCTCTCTCCTACGTCACACTCATTAAAATATTTCATATATGGACAATAATAACTGCTGCATACATTCTACATCACACTCTGCCCCTCAACCTTCTGATCTACCCCCTCTTAAGCCACCTCTATCGCTCACCATACGCTCTCTCTCTCTCTCTCTCTCCATATAGATGTTTCCCATCATTCATATCTCCTCCAGCCCCATCTCCAACCATCTGTTACTCTTCCCTCACACACTTAGGAAAATACCCACTACTTTCTACCATTTCCTGACCCACTGTCTGTATCCTCTTTTACACTCACCTTTCTATAGCCTGGGAGTCAGCTCTGACATTGCATCACCGTCATCTTTATCCCCTCGCAACTACTCACAGCCACTAGAGCCAGTGACATGAAGAGGCTCCCAGCACATGCTGAAAAGTGGTTGGCATTAGGGTTAGGGTGTCTAGCTGTAGAAGCCATGTCAAAGTTCAGCCAAGCTGGGCAGCTTGAGGCATGCTGTCAAACCATCCAATCTATATCGGAATGGAAAATGGCTGTTAAATGATGATGGGAAAATAAACATTTACCGAATCATACAACCTTATGTGAAGTTGATATATTTTCAGACTGTGTAACATCATCAAAGTTTTAGCATCCAGTTTTCCATGCTTACATAGGTTACATGGAATTTGTCAAAGGTAGTTTTTCTATGGCTGGATGTCCTTGTCACCAACTCTTACCTGTTTCCAAAACAAGGTAACATTTCCCATAAATAGATATGCTCTTCATGGAAAACAGGAGCAAATGAACATCATCTGCTTGACAGTGGAACTTGTTTACAACCACCACATGATGTCAAGACATCGTTATACACAAACACATATACATCATCATCATTTCACATCTACTTTTCCATGCTCTGCATGACTCAGACAGAACTAGTTGATGTGGGGGTTTTTTTTTTACAACCAGATGCCCTTCCTGTCACCAACCCTCACCCATTTTACAAGTAAAGTTATATTTTCCCATGACCAAACATGTCTTGGAAGACACTGCATGAATGACAGTAACACACACACATGTACCAATGCCCCGCACATATCTACTGCAACCTCCACCATATATTTCTCTCCATCATTTGCTACAGTCACCTTAATCCTGCCCATTCACTCAGACCAAACATTGGTATCACCTCACCTATCCTCACCACCCTCAATGTCCCTGAAGGGCATCTCCTGACATATCTTTGCTATCATCTCCCTCACTATCATTCTCCTCATCTTATTCTCTAACTCAATCTTCTTTCTTTTCCAATAGGGGTATCCATGTATCTAAACCATAAAAAAACACTTATCTGTTCCTCCATACATTTAATTTTTCAACTGGCACAAAGTTACACCCTCTCAAAACTAATCCCCACTCCCAATTGAAGGGATTTTGTGTCTCGAGGTATTTGGTGATCTTGTTAGTGCCAGTGTCACATAAAAAGCACCCAGTCCTCACTTTGTAAAGTGGTTGGCATTAGGAAGGACATCAAGTTGTAGAAACCATGCCAAAACAGACAATGGAGCCTGTTAGGGTTCCTAGCTTTGCTAGCTCTTGTCAACTATCCAACTCATACCAGCATGGGAAATAGATCTTAAATGATGATGAAGATATATAAAAGATGGACTTCTTTCAGTTTTTGTCAACCAAATACAGCCTCAGACTATAATCAAAGAGACTTGCCCAAGGTGTCATGTAATGGGACTGAAATCAAAACCATTTGGTCGGGAGAGTTTCGAGTTCCCATTTCTCAGAATTGTGATGAATGAGAATGTGAAATTCTGAGCAACAGTTTTGTGAATATTTTGCAGGTTTATATAAAATTAGGATTAGGGTTATATAAAATACTTCTGATTCATCATCTTTCTTCCCCTTAAATATGAGTCACCGTGTAGCTCCACTACAAGAACCTGCTCTACCCCAACCTCATCCCCTCAAAGCCCATCTAAAATAAGGATGCACTCTTCTCCTTGGGTTTTGTAGACTTGTGAACTGCATGGTAACCTCAATAATACTAGTGACATGAAAAAGCACTCAATACACATTGTAAACTGGTTAGCATTAGGAAGGGTATGCAGCTGGGAACACAGTGCAGTCCTCTGATCCAGTCAAACTGTTCAACTCATGCTACCATGGAACACGGACGTTAAATGATGGTATCATCATTTAACATACAGGCTTTTAATTTTCATCTACCAAATTCGCTCATAAGGCTATGGTTGGTGACAACAGAAGACACTTGCCTAAGGTGCTGTCCTAAGACCACATGGTTAGAAAACAAGTTTCCAAACAACATAGCCACGCCTTTTTTTAAATTAGTGAAAGGAAAAAAAAAAAAAACAGTTGTCTTCAGCAAGATTTGAACCAAGTACATAAAGAGATGTAAATAAATTCTGCAATGTTTTTGTTTTTTTTTTGTATATATTCTATTACATCTGACATTCTTATTTACATCCATACACATACAGAGCCTGTAAACTAGGAAACAAACAGATCTGATGCAAATTGGGTACATCATTGATGAGGTCACAAATGATGCCAAAAGGACTTTGACGAATATAGCTGATTGATTGACTGAATGATTAATCAAACAATCGATTATTTAAGTAGTTGACTAATAATAAAAGAAGTGAAATAGAACCAACGCGTATATTATTGACGTAATGACCGTCCTGAGATACAAAAATATGTTCTAACATACGAGTTCACACTAAAAATCTTGCAAACCAAATACAAAAATACTGAAAGTGAATTTTTTGTAAATCTAATAGCTTTCGGTGCTTTCTGGGTATTACTGATTGTTTTTTAAATTACATTTTAACTTTATTTACAACATTGGTGTTGATTTTAACACCGCGTGTGGAAAACTGGGATATCATTTGACATTTTAAAGTCAAAAAACAATTTAAACAAACGGGAAGATTCCCGTTTGTTTGTTTCTGACAAATGGCATTGACCAAACAATATTCATCGCAGACAATTTGATGTCCCTCACTAAAAACTTTTGTGGCGACAGAATGGATATAATGGAGTTGACAAAACATATAATATGTCGTATAATGTTTGATACTTTTATAATAAATTCTTATTAAACAATCAGTAAATAAGGATATTTTTTTATATTCTCAAAATAATAATAAATATCAGGAATGGTTAATAGTTTCACTACAAATGACACTTTAGGCTGTTAATACTTACGGGAATATTTCACAAATGACGGTGTCTGGTTGTAGAGAAAATATTTTTGGCAAGATAATATTAGAGCTTTGTCTGGCATTTAATAAATGAAGAAATATTTTTAAAAAGACATGTTTACATTTAATCAATATTTTCGTTTCTGGGAACCAAAGACGGAAGTGAAAGCTACTCTTACAGCGCATGCGTATCTAGGATTAAACTTTCATTTCTTTTCCGTCTCACAGCTAATTGTCTCTGTAGTAGTCATGTAATTGAATTCCATTTACTTACTAGGATGTTTTATAGGAATATTAAATTGATTCAGGGAGGTTACTTTGATTGGCCTACATGATAAAGTTGGATTCTTTTTATTAGGGACTTTTGTTTTTTGTGGGTGTGACCAAAATTTCAATATTTCGCATAAAGGGACGAACCACCTATGTTAAACTGCTGTTTAGAAGTTGGTTGTTTTGATATTGGAAGTAAATTAAGGCAAACAATTAAACGGAGGACAAATGTAGATTTTTTTTTTCCTGTATGTAACGAGAATGTTATCAATGGATACTTTCTTTCTCGAAACACTACAACAAAAGCTACGGAGATGAACTTGCATAGCAAGTGGTTTGATCAGAGATTATGTGCTGAAAGTAAAGCGACTGCAGAGTGGAAGACACAAGTTAGCCACTCAGAAACACACAATGCCTGTTTAACTTCACGTATATATTTATGTGTCAAAACTTTCGTCGCTTCAAACTGACAAAGAATTTTGCTGCATCTGAAAATTCTTGAAAATATTGTGGTAGATGGTTTGGGATGTTTCTCTTGATGTTTTGTTTTTGTTAGGATAGTTTAGTCGTTCTGGTTGGTTGCCCATAGCGGGTCAGTTATTAACGATACATGATGACTTTATCAGCTGTGTTTTCTATATATTCATTCTCATTTCTTCCGGCCCTATTATTCGTAGAATACAGTGTTGGTCGGAGAGCTGAAGGTATCACGGAGTTGCTCTCTGGACAGTCGCATGTTAGAGTAGTTTTAGCAGTAGTAAGGATAGTTCTATATTTAAGAGATGAGGAATTATCTATATTATTTACATTTGACGGATATTTGTCCTCATCTTGTTTGTTGTTAACACATTTCGGCTGATAAACCCTCCAGCCCTCATCAGGTGTATTGGGGAAATTTCGAACCTGGGTTCTAATTCCGAAGGCACGTGATGAAGGCTGGAGGGTATATCAGCCGAAACGTTGTGTTAGCAACAAACAAGATGAGGACAAATATCCATCAAATGTAAATAATGTAGTAGTAATGATAGTTGGGTACTTTTTTTGTTATTTCACCCGCATTAAAAGATGGGATTATCTCCCCACTAAAACCTTGGGTTATCTCCCATATGTTGAGTGAGCTTTATATAGGTTTATCTTATTAATTTCTCTTGAAATTAACTTACATTTAGGACATTGTAAGAACTAATTTAAATCTTAATAAATATTATCTTTTTGAGAAAGCTTTTTCGAAGATAGTTCAGTCGGGAAGAGTCCATTTGCAAACGCACATACACACATAAGAGGAGAAAAAAGCACACCCTGGGAATGTTGACCCCCATCCTGCACCCACCCGACTCCCACTTTGCCCCATCCTCCCCCTACAGACACCAACCCTCTGCACACCCCACCAACACAAAGACAAACACACAGGAGCCTTGAAACCGCCTCTCCACGCCCTATGAGAAAAAGTACGTCACATATGACAGAACAACCAGAGAACATTATGGTGAAATGGAAACATGGGACAAATATGGTAAAAGTAAATCCGGATTACCATGGTGATAGAATTGTGTGGTGCCGAACTTGGAACAATTGTCAAGCATAAATGATTATGAATGGTCAAGAAAATTAGTACCAACCAATTACTAAAGTAGATAGATTATCATGACCTCCATCATAATTATAATATACACATTCTTCAGAAGGATGACGATTAACAGTGTTTTAAAGTCGTACAAACAGGTTAAAGTCACTCGGAGATGGGGGCCGAGCTACTTCATTTAATTTTTCATCCATTATTTCATTCATTTTTTTTTTTTGTTCCCACCTTGTATTGTCCCCTCTATGTTGACCCTTGTCGGTAATAAAGAAGTTTTTACATTTATGGTTTACTTAACACTTAGGCACTACAGTTGAGGTCATGTAAGTCGAAATTTGTTGATAATTATTGCTGGTTTCATGTTTTCTAAACACTTTGTTCTATAGTCTTATGGCAGTTTGTTGACGCTTTCTCCCTTCTTCAAAGGGGGTAGCATTGGTGTTAAGGATGGAGTATGAAAACCTCAGCCCCTCGGAGCTTGTGTTCTAAGGAGGAAAAACTGAAGTTTGTAAAAATAATGGAGGAACAAATACAGAAGAAAAGAAATTGTGTTGCAGTGGCCAGGAGTCGCAGGAACGAAACTGGATTATCAGAACTGAACAACTGTACGAGCATGTTTCGTAGGGAAGGGTGCGATGTATAGGTGTCCCCTCCCAAAGAAGTTTTAAAAGCAACCAAGGAGAGAACTATCACACACAGGACATACTCTGTAAAAACAAAGAAAATAGAAATCATGTCGACCGTCCAAATTAAAAAAGCTTTAAAACCAATCTGGCAAGGGATTTCTTACCTCGCAAGAGGAAGGAAGTTTGGAACGGTGGAGGTGTGCTCCTGAGTAGCTTGTGCTAGGCTACACCCTGAAAGACGGGGGTGGGGGGAGTTACTTGATCCTAACAACAATGTCAATCTTCTTAAGGTATGAGATGAACTCACCCAAGTAGATCACTGGTAATTATTTTCTATCATCCTAACAAAAAATGAAAGACAATACCAGTTTGGCATCAATCCAACTCATAAGGAATTCCCAAACTACATGAGGTAAAATAACAAAGATGGTTTTATAGTTTAAACCACTTACTCCTTACAACAGAATATGAAAGTTTAGAGAAATAGCTAACCTTACTTAATATTCAAATTCAGGAAATTTTAGCCCAAATATTTCTTGTTTACAGCTGTACAAGCAAAGATGTGCAGAATGAGGAATGTTATTTATGTGCAAATATCAATACTTAGAATAATTTTTTTCACACAACACAAGATAAAAATTGCTTATGTTGCTAAGTTGCTTCAGATATTACAAATAAAGTATCACACACACATGTTTTTGTTCAAAAACAGTATCAGGTCTTTTGACAGCAATCAGTGACTGGGAAACCATTCTCCAGGGCCATTTGATTTGCTTACTAATCAACTGACTGATTACATATGTTTGCAGAATATCAATCATCATTAAAATTCAATACCACATTATCCTACTATATTCATTTCATTAACAACTTAATAACCTCTAAAATTTAGTTTAAAATTATAGAACTTCAAAGTTAAATAATTAGTAAAGACCAATTTAGAGTAACTCCTAATATACATAGATCAAGTTAAGGAATTCCTAAGTTTATGGTTGAATCAGCACAAATTTTCATCAGATATTCAACATAAAAAAAAAAGAGGAAAACAATAATTTGAGAACAATTCAGGTTTATTAACATTTCAGGTTGTTAAGAATGTTTACAAAGGAGTAACGAGACCAGAACTTGAGACTTTGGTCATCACAGATGAACAGGAAAAAAGATTCAAGAAACTGTAGCGATATCATATATAAGAGACGTACAACACATGCCAGCAAGCACAACATTGGTGATGATTCACAAATTATATTACAATGTATTTAAATTAAACTTAAGGCTACAGTGAGACAAATTAACAATCACAATCAAACCATAAAGAAATAATTAAAAAACATATCTTGCTAGCCACAGAATAATTTGCCTTGATGGGACACCTAATAAAAATAAACCCAGATACAAGAAAGTTTGCAGAACACACAGATATATACATCGATCCTATTATGGAATGAGGAAATATTGGCTTATGATTTGTTACTTATACATTAATGAGGTTATTTGAGATTACATTTCATAATGGTAATTGGCAAACCAATAGTATCTTATGCAAATGGGCTAAATGCACTTTAAACATGTATTCCATAGATGTAGTTAAGATTAATATGACATGTTGGGAGATTATCCTCACATTGTTACAGCTTGTCTATCTACACACGTTTATATTATGGTTACATATTAGGGCTCTTAGGTACAGGTGTGGCTGTAGGGCTATGAAGTTTGCACCCCAACCACAGGGTTTTGGGTTTAGCCCCACTGCATAGTATCTTGGGCAAGTGCATTCTACTTGTCCTAGGCTGACCAAAAACTTTGTGAGTTGATCTAGCAAATGAAAACTGACAGAAGCCCATTATATATGTTATGTGTGTATGCGTGTGTGTGAGTGTAAATATACATAGATGGTCATCTCATAAGTAATGTCGTTTTTCAGACTGTACATGAAAATGGAGGTCATGGAAGAGCACATTAGACATGTCATGGCAATTATGCAACAAATACTGTAATAAACGTGCAAAAAGTGTATGGTGAAGGTATTTTGAATATTCACAAGTGCCAACAATGGTTCCATAAATTTCAACAAGAGGACTTTAGCTTGGAAGATGCCTGTCACACTGGCCAGTGTCTCTTTTCATAATGATGTGTTGAAAGCTGCTACTGGAAGAAATCCACATGCAACTGTTGAGGAGTTAGCAGAAAAGATTATTTCAATGGCATCAACTGTCCATTGTCACTTTCAAGAACTTGGAATAGTGTCTAAGCTTGGTAAAAGTGGGCTTCACAAGAACTGGGTGAAAACAATCAGAGAGAATGTGTCAATATCTGTACTGCTCTTTATTTTTTGAACTACCTAGTGACTGGTGATCAAAAGTGGATACTCTTTAGTATCGCCAAAATCAATCGGTCCAACCAGAACAAACAACATCATCATCATCATTGTTTAACGTCTGCTTTCCATGCTGGCATGGGTTGAACAGTTTGACTGAGGACTGGAGAGCCAGATGGCTGCACCAGGCTCCAATCTGATCTGGCAGAGTTTCTACAGCTGGATGCCCTTCCTAATGCCAACCACTCCCAGAGTGTAGTGAGTGCTTTTACATGCCACCTGCACGAGGGCCAGTCAGGCGGTACTGGCAACGACCTCGCTTGAATGTTGTCTTTCACGTGCCACTGGCACTCGGTAAGTTTTGATAAGTGTTTGATGCAATACACTTTGAAACCTTACAACAAAACTAGACAATTACAGCTCAAGTGTAATGTTGTAATGTAAGTAAATTGATGAGATGAATGAAAAAAAAAACTAACAGAGAAAAGGTGTCCTTCTAGTCAACTGAAAAGGTGTCCTTTTCCATCATGACTATGTCAGATCTCACAACCTGTACCAAGATTGAAGAGCTAGGCTGGGAAAGGCTTCTACATCTTCCATATCCTCCTGCCCTTGCTCCTTCAGATTATCATTTATTCCAAATCTTGCAAAATTTTCATGATGGAAAAGAATACAATTCCTTAAAGGCACTTGAAATGGACCTTCGAGAGTTTTTCTCTTCTCAGACAGCTGATTTCTATACAAATAGCATAAAAAACATTTTATAGCATTGAAAAAATGTTATTGATTCTGATGGGGAATATATAGTTGATTAAATTGGTAGCTTACTTGCTTTTTATTTCTTAAAAGCCTACTACAAAAAATGACATTACTTATGGGAGGACCAGATATATATATATATATATATATATATATATATATACACACACACACACCCACCCAATTCTTAGATACATTCAACTGTACATGAGGCAGTGGGAATAGCAACATTATTGATAGTGTGTGAATGCAGAGATGCCTGATTGGCTGAAATATGAAATAGAATCAGCAGATGCATAATAAACATTATCAACCGTATCATATATTTAACGTATACACTATGTTTACTTGCTGTTAGTTTGCAATTTGGCATTGTGGAGATCAATCCGCCAAAACACCCTGTATTAAAACACCTGAAAGTCATAGACAAGCATGACGCCACCATCACTTTGAGGGAGTAATCACCACCACACCAATTCACAGCCTACTAGCAAACACACATGGAATAAGCATTAAGCATGTGCAGTCAATAACGTTTATTATACTTGCACCACATCTATTTCATATTTAAATTTATTCTTATGTATGCATTATAGAATGTCTACCCAAGATACAACTTCTTTGCCCCAGCCAATGGATCAAGGTGTGGCAGCTGACTTCAAGGCATATTATGAGAACTTTCAAACAACTTCTGAAAGCAATTCACAGGAAGGATAAACTTACAGTTAGAGACTTCTAGAAGAAATTCAACATGAATACAAGTGAATAATGGCTAAACTTTGAATAGTAAATATGGCCAGATTGTATCCATGACATTAAAAGTTTTCCTCAAGCATGTATTTCCTCAATACATCAAATTCAAAAAAATATTTTGTACTTAAAAAGGACATAGGATTTGAAGAAGTCGTAGAGGATGATGTAACTGAGTTACTAGTGTTCCAGAAAGAAAGTTTATCTAATGAGGAGTTGATGTGAGAAAAAAGACAAACTGGGAATACAGATGAGACAAAGTTTCACCATTGCCATTTAAATTGTTTAATGAGTTGACACTTGAGAAGAATCTGCAGCTTTTTGCTGCTAATGGTCCTAATTGTGGATGTAATATAAAAATTACAAGAAGAGTAGACAATAAGCTCAGTTCCTATACTGAGCTGTACAAAGAGATGATAAATCATAAACAACAAACAACTTTGGATAAGTTCTTCATCCCTACGATAGTAAATATTGTTCCTCATCCACCTAGTAATGCTCGTTCTAACACCACCCCTCACACAGTAGCTAACATCTTTTGTGGTAAGAATGTACTCTTATGATACTGATTTATATTAATTTCTTAACATATTCCTCTTGAAATGTTTTTGTATTCCTCTGTGTCTGTATTGTATGTGTGTTTAGTAATTGTAATTTTCATGTATAAATGTGATAATGTTGCTTGTTCTGTTTTCTTCTTTTTTAATTTTGCTAAAAGAAAATCTGTAGGAACACAATCTCAATATATAAATCAAGAGGAAAAATTTGTTATAGCCAAATTTTCAGGAATGCATTGCTTCTATAAAGTGAGGGATTCCTGTATATAAAAATTTATGTATTAACCTTCCTGATATACCTGAAGAATTGCTGGAATAATACTGATATGATGTATTATTGCATATCTTCTAGTAAAATGGTACTGAAACAATTGTAGTAGTGTGTAATAGAATGTGTTGCTCACTCCAATCTCTTTGTTAATACTTTACATATAGATATGTGTGTGTGTGTTATACTTAGAAGTGATGCACAGTGCCAGAATTTTCAACGCAAGTCTAATATAACAAACTATTTCAAATCCATGTAATTGGAGTCAGGAAAGGTTAGTTTGAACTGGCATCAAGGTGTAGAAATTGTAACAATGAAGTCAAACCAAATAATCATACTTTGAAGGCATTTGATATGTTTCAAATCTGCATAATATATATTAGAAAATACTTCCCATTACACAAGGCCTTCCTCAGTTAATACACTTCGAAAAGGAAGCTCTTGTGCAAAGGGATGTAGCTTCTATTATATATTATGCAGATATAAACACATTAAATGCTTTCAAAATAGTCATTTGGTTTCAAAAGTTATTTGGCTTCATTATTACAATATATATATATAAGTGTGTGTTTGTCGCCTTGTCTTGACATTGTGTGATAGTTGTAAATGATGTCAGTCAAACAAGCATCATCATTTATTACCAATATTCAGTGCAAACAAGACTGGCTTTGCTCTGAAACAAATGATGATTGGTGATGAAGGACATTGGGCCTTAGAAAATCTGTCTCAATAAATTTCATTCAACACTTCAACCTAGGATGATGATGAAAACATTCCCGACAGAATGGTTTTTCTCATTGATAAGCTTACTTTCATGCACAAGACATTTTTAAGAGAATGATTTACCACAAATCAGTTATAAGGATTTCTCTTTGTATGAATGAGTTTGTGTTTAGTTAAATCACCATTTTGAGAGAATGATATACAACAGATATGACAGTGATATGATTTCTCTCCTGTGTGAATATGTATGTGGTTAGTTAAGTTAGATCTTTGAGAAAAAGATTTACCACATATATCACAGCAGTATGGTTTCTCTCCTGTGTGAATGCGTTTGTGAGCAGTCAAGTCATGATTTCGAGAGAATGATTTACCACAGATATCACAAGAATATGGTTTATCTCCTGTATGTATGCGTATATGAGTAGTTAAATCACCATTTCGGGAAAATGATTTACCACAGATATCACAGTGATGTGGCTTCTCCCCTGTATGAATCTGTATGTGGCTTGTTAAAGTAGATCTTTGAGAGAATGATTTATCACAGATATCACAGTGATATGGCTTTTCTCCTGTATGAATGCGTTTGTGAGTAGTTAAGACACTTCCCTCAGAGAAAGATTTACCACAAATATCACAGCAATATGGCTTTTCTCCTGTGTGAACACGTTTGTGAGTTGTCAAGTCATGATTTCGAGAGAATGATTTACTGCAGACATCACAAGAATATGGTTTGTCCCCTGTATGAATGCGTGTGTGAATAGTTAAGTCACCATTTCCAGAGAATGACTTACCACAGATATCGCAGTGGTATGGCTTCTCACCTGTATGAATGCGTATATGAGTAGTTAAGTCACCATTTCGAAAGAATGCTTTACCACAGATTTCACAACGACAAGACTTCTCTCCAGTATGAATGTGCTTGTGTTTAGTTAAATGATAATTTCGATAGAATGATTTTCCACAAATATCACAGTGATATGGTTTCTCTCCTGTATGAGTGTATTTGTGATCTGTTAAGTGCTCATTTCGAGAGAATGATTTACCACAGATATCACAGTGGAAAGGTTTCTCTCCCGTATGAATGAGTTTGTGTACAGTTAAGTGGTCATTCCGAGAGAACGATTTACCACAGACATCACAGCAATATGGCTTCTCTCCCGTGTGAATTCGTTTGTGGCCTGTCAAGCCATTTCTTTGAGCAAACGATTTACCACAGACATCACAGTGGAAAGGTTTCTCTCCTGTATGAATCTGTTTGTGTATAGTCAATTTACCACTTTGAGAAAACGATTTATCACAAATATCACAGTGATATGGTTTTTCTCCTGTATGAATACGTTTGTGTATAGTTACATCACCATTTCGAGAGAATGATTTACCACAGACATCACAGTGATATGGCTTCTCTCCAGTATGGATACGTTTATGAGTAGTTAGGTGGCCTTTTTGAGTGAATGACTTTTTGCATATATCACAGTGGTATGTTTTTCCAATTTCTTTCAGTATTCCATTAGGAAAATCAACTGTTTTAGGTTGGGTTTTACATAATTTATTTTCCATGATTTTTATTCTCTCACCACAATATACAGATATGTTTTCCCAATATTTTAAACAAATATATGCACTGCAATATTTCCATCAACTATAATTTCTTCTCAATATCCAATCTTCAAACTTGTAAATAACCACATATACAAAATTGTCTTGTATATGTTTCAGACAGTAAGGTAGAGAAATTTTCCCAATGTCATCCAGAGGAAATATTTTATAATTCTACCATAGATTTATATATACGCAACGTGATATTTGTTCTGTGTAACATCTTCTTTTAGTCTTTAAAACTTTATAAAAACTCATGATGTACTTCAAGTATGCCATTTGCATTAGATTCGCTGAAATAATAGAGAGACATTATAAGATGTAAGTGGCATTTAAAAAGAGATTCGATATTTTACTACATTCCATCAGGATAAAGTGTAGATAGAAAACATTTATGTGGACAAACTTTACCTTTTAAATGTTGTTAAAATTAAACCTCACGACAAAATGACAGACTACAACTTTAGTTTCTGTTTTGTTGTAAGTGTTGCAATAAGAAATAACTCGAAGCCATTCCAACTGTGGCTCTCCAATCAATACATCGTGTAACATATTTAATCTATATAAAAAGTATTTCATTTTATAAAAATAATAAATGTATAGGATGGATACCTAAAAATATTCTGACAATTTTGTCAGGACTAAAATATGGTTATTTCACATTATAACAGTTACAGGAACATAATTTTAACAAGTTTTGTTCTAGTAGGGTCATATGAAATATATGCAAGTTATTTCGTCGCTTTTGTTTCAGTTTAACGTTTTCTAATACATTAGAAAACAAAAAGAAACATTAATTAAAATCTATTAATTAAAATCTATTGAACACTGAACACGAAAATAAGGGAAATTTTTACAATTCTCTTCGAAGATGAATTCTTTTTTTTTTTTTTTTTTTTTTCAATTGTTTTTGATGTTTTGAATGAATCTTGCATTCAAATCATTTGGAAATTATAATAATGTAAACATTAACCATTTCTCCTTCTTTGGTAAATTTTGACTTTCAAAGTGAAACAGAAAAAAATATTTATTTACCGAAAAAAAAACAATTAACAATAAATATACAAAGGTATTGGTTCTGATAAGAGATAAAAGTGAAGTTATTTACCTGAGAAGTGGAATTTGGTGAATGGAAACTATAAAATGCCGTCGTCTTCATACAGATCGATTAATAAGTTGTTCGATTATTTATAAACAACGAAGATCAAGAATTCAATGAACGAAAGGAAAACAGTGAAAGTGATGAAAGCTGCAACGGAAGTTGAAGTTTTGTATTTCTATTGGTCAGTTTAGGGTCATGTGACATAGTTTACACTCACACACACAATCAGGAGGCGGAGACCTTGGTTGACGAAACCAGGACCGGATGAAAAGCTCATTAAAACATTTTGGTTACCCCCATTTACATTTAATTCAAAATGAAACAAAACTAACAGTTAGATGGAAAATGATGTTTATTTTTGTATACTTTCACTTTATTTATATTTGTAAAGTTT
>NC_068987.1:24937-39043 GCF_001194135.2 Octopus bimaculoides
AAATAGCAAGGTCTTGAGCAGTTCCTCACTGTGACCCCTTGAACACTGAAATTATATTTCCGATCATATAAACCACTCCGAATATTATTTTAGCAAATTTAAAGTCATTTTTCATTTTTTGTGCTGCTCCCTCCCCACTTCCCTTGATGACCTAAGCGTATGCTCAATGGTTAATCCAGCACTGAGTATAACTAGTAAAATATTATCAATAATATATTTTACTACTGTTGCATTACCAGTAAAATATATCAAAAATGCATTTTACATGGTGAAAATATTATCTCGCATTAGGCTGACCACCAAGTTGATGGTGTACCAAACAGTTGTACAGCCTGCATGGGCAGTAGCATTACTGACACCTGTGAGACTTGGATGGTTTACAAACACCATGCCAGAAAGCTAAACTGCTTCCACATGAACTAGCTGAAGAAGCTGTTGAAAGTCATCTGATAAAACAGAGTCTCAGACATAGAGGTCCTCTCTTGAACTGATCTTCCAAGCATTTAGACACTGCTGAAGAAAGGCTAAGTCAGATGGGCAGATCACCATGTTTGTATTCCTGACATACAACTCCCCAAAAGACTGTTTTACAGTAATCTGGCAGAAGTCAAGTGCATGCAAGGAGAATAGAAAAAGTGCTTCAAGAACACACTCAAAGCCTGACTGAAGTTCTTTGAGACCAACCCCAAAACTTGGGAAGCACAAGCATCAGACTGCCCTGCCAGGCAAAACTGTATCAATAGAGGTGTCACCTCCTAAAGCCAGAACAGGATTGCAGAGGCACAAAGAGAAGGAAAAAAAAAACACAAACAACAGGAGTCCAGACCTGACTGCTTGCCTTCAGTCCTGGCAGACCACCAGTGCCTGGCCTGTGGCAGAGCCTTGTCTAAGCATGCATTGGGTTGATAGGCCACAGCCAGACTCACCATGTCCTATCGTCTTCTGCCATTGATGTCCTTGGTCATCGTTGACAACAGACAAAATAATAATTATAATAGATGTCAGTTAAATGCTCAGTCTTGAGTCCATTCAAGAAATATTGGCATCTGAGTATCATATTAAATAATTAGATACCATTAATAGGTATAGTACTGTGGAATTCTGAGATAAATCTCTTCATAAACTTGAGTTAAATACATTATGTCGGAATGAGATGAACATCATCACTTCAGTGGTTCATGAGAAACAAACAGATGTGTTTCAACTTTGCTGAGTTTTTTCAAGACAACATGTTTTCTAACAATAGGTATACATTTAGTGTGATACACAATTGGCAATTTTAGCTTAATGCTAACTCAGCTGCATAAAGTGAGTCTTTCTACAGACTGGCAAGCTCCTGCAATACCAGTGAATGTTTTTTTTGGTGGTGGGGGGGTTTCCTGTATATCAAGATAAAAATCTCATTTAAGTGGGTAAAAATTGAGTGTTTGGCATCGACAAACCTCAACAAAGGTGAACTGCATTGGTTTTTCTCATGAGTCATGCAGCAACAATGTTCATCTTACTGATATATATTGCATTCTAACACAGTTCTATGAAGGGATTTTATCTTCAACAATTCCATGGCATCGTACCTTCTAACAGTGTGTATACATTGCTACAAATGGTGATTTTACTTCACAACAATCTCCATTGCAATGCTGCCTCAACAAATTTCATCCAACTCAGGAGAGCATGGGAAAGTGGATGTTAAAACGATGATGATGAGGATGACTGTGTATGTTTGCGTGTACATTTGTTACATCACATGAATATTGTAAACAAGCATCACCATTACAGAAACAACAAATTTCACTTCTAGTCTTCTATGAAAACCAAGTTTGGCCATGAGAAAATATGACCTTGCTTGGAAACAAGCAAGGGTAGGTGAAAGGAAAGGCATCTGGCTATTGAAAATCAATGAAATTCGACTCCTGCAAATATAAAAAAATGGATGTTAAAATGATAATCAGAAGGAGGAGGAAGAGGAAGAGATCCGGAAGAAACGGTCGATGTGTTGCTATTGTAAATTAATAATGTATTTTTGTTAAAAACACATTATAACAAGTACATCAGGCCAACAAAATACACAGAAAATAGATAGAATTTTTATTTTTTTGCTTATTCTTTGTGGTGGTGGGGAGTTGTATATTATTTCAATACTGTAAGGAGTTTATAAGTCAAAAATGGTCTCTAGTTCTAATCGTAATGTGAATGTTTCTGTGCATTGGTTTATGTTACCTCACAGAATTAAGCTAAAGTGAGAGAGAGACACAGAGTTTGAGTGTTCTTGCAGTTGCTTGAAGGCAAGCTAATGTGTGGTGGTGAGGAGAGGGGCAATGAATGTGTATAAATGGCTGGTGAATCTAAGCATTAATTAAGGCAGCTAATCTAATGAAATTGAACTAATGGGTTCTGTTTTATTTTTAATAGGACACTCTAGGGAATAGTTCCTTGAGAACTTGGTGAGCTGATAGGCCAGTTGTAGTCAATGAAAAATCTCAAAGTGAATTTGTTAGATTGACTGACTTGTAGAACTGTGGCAGCTGGCTGCAAAATTTTGTGGCTAGGCTGTGCAATGTTCCCATATAAAACCAAATCACAATATTAAGTTTACAATGACTCACATGTATTTGCATAAAGGTATTAAAAAGATTACTTGCTGGGAATGTTGAGTTGAATGCCACGAGTGTGTCTATGTGCAAGAGAGATGAGAAAATAAATCTTCATATTTGATGAGATGATCTTTTAACAGGGCTGCCAATAAGCCAAAAATACCACAAACCTCTTTGCCAAGGTCCTCTCTTCTCTCATTTGAATTTCCATGCATGTCAATTCATAACCATCATTTAGCATGAAACTATGAAATTTTCCATTACTCTTGATACCTACTCAGATGTGATAGGAGAGCAAGATCCCTTGATGTTAAATGTCACTATCAAATACAGAAATCTGATATGTTGTGTGGTTTTGGATCCTAATTTCAGATGCTAAGTACTGTTATAAATCTTTTGGCACAAATTTATACTTGAAATAAATTTATCTGATGATAAGGACAGTGTGCTTAACAACAAATCAGATGCTGATATTTTTTAATTTCATCAAATGCCTTCAGATAATTTTCAGACCAGTTCTACTTTATATCCTTTTTTAATAGATTATTTAGTGGAACTCATGCATTTTTGGAATATAATTTTGGTAATAATTTGCCAGTCCCAGAAAGCTTGTAAGATCGCTATGTTTGTTGGAGGGAGCATATTCTTAATTGTGTCTGCCCTTGACAGATCTGGTTGACGTCCATTTCTGTCAATGATTTGTCCTAAATTTTCGGTAAGAAAAATTCACTTTACTTCACTGAAAGTAAAGCCATAATCCTTAATTTTTTTTTTAACACATACTTTACATGCTCAACATACTGATACCTGGATTCACTTTTAATGAGTATATCATCCAGCTATGGAATTGCAAATTCACAGTCTGCTAATATTGCATTCACAATCATTTATGGTCCACTCCAATTTGTAGGTACGCGTCAGAGAGTTCCATTTTAGAAAATATCTT
This sequence comes from Octopus bimaculoides, assembly GCF_001194135.2. Classification (NCBI taxonomy): domain Eukaryota; kingdom Metazoa; phylum Mollusca; class Cephalopoda; order Octopoda; family Octopodidae; genus Octopus; species Octopus bimaculoides. Next base: position 28,478 of record NC_068987.1, read on the forward strand.
GCCACCATTTAACTTCACAAATATGTCCTCTGGCGTAGGTAGCAGATATTTTAAGACATATCTGTTAAACCAATGGAAAAATCAGTAGACACTCTGATTTTATTATTCTTTTTTCTTAACATATACAGTTGGTGATGCCCATTAACTATACTCCACTTTTTGGATAACTCCAGTTAGTTCTAGTCTCACTAAGTTTCTCTGTGGCATTGGAGATATTTGTAGGAACTGAGCCATTAACCACAAAGTTCTTGGCAATGTTGGCAGCTTGTCTCACCGAAGTGTCAGATGATGCCTGTCAGGGCACTTGGCTTTCCCAATGCCTTAGCCTTGCCATCGCCCATGGTAACGCATGCCTTAGTAATGCAAGCTTGCTGGCTTGCTTCAGTAGGTTCCATTATACCTAGTGGTGTGTGTTCAGTTGCTGTGGTTAAAAAAAAAAAAACCCTCACAAATGGTCTCAATACAGTTTTAACTGAAAGATTTGAAAGAATTAGAAGAAAGTTCTCTGGTAATTTCCTTTCATGTAAATAAATGATTTTATTAATTTGATAATTTGCCAACAAAATCTTTATAAAATGACAATGTTCTAGAACATGTACATGTTTATGTGTTATAAAGGACAGATCTTCTCAAGCATATTGTCGGACACATCAAGGGCACAACCCATTTAAAAGTACCTTTGATGCGTCGGGTGATAATAATATGCTCAAGAAGACCTGTTGAGACAAGTAAAACCAAAATCGTTCTGGTGGCACATAAAATGCATTATCTGAACATGGTCGATGCCAGTGACCACTGACTGGCTCCCATGCTGGTGGAACGTAGAAAGCACCATTCGAACATGGCCGATGCCAGGCCCACCTGACTGGCTCATTGTGTTTAGTGAACCCAAATAATTTTGCACCATAGAATAGTAGGTGGATATCAGGGAGAACTTTCGCTGAAGAGAACTGGTTCACAAACAGAGTCAAACTCTCCAAGAGTTCAAGTCCAGCGTCACCGGCAGATAAGGAGATACCATCTTTGAGGTGTTGAGGCCAAAGGCCATCAATTCCCGCACCTGAACCAGCAGGGAAGGATGAAATTGCCTTTCTGATGTTATCAGAGGTGAAGACTAGTCTCAAGTAGTCTGGGGGATTGGGCCAGTTTAGTTGATTATCTGGGGGTGCTGATAGGTGCTTCTCTTTCAGGTGCCTAAGAGACTCAGAATTACATGGAGCAAGGGAGGATAGTGAGGAAAGGAGACGGCCGGCCTCTTTTATGTCAAATTCACTGAATTTGGCATTGACTGCATGCTTGAGGTTTATTGGTTGCCTGTTGGTCGATGTCAAATTGAGGTGAGAAGTGATCGGAGTGGACTCAAATAATTGTCTTTAGGTATTGGCTAGTGCAAGCATGGAGAGCAGTCAGGTGGTGAGCTAGCATCGACCAACAGTAGAGGTCTAGCGCTGGAACTCAATCAACGAAGTGAGTTAGCAGAAGAAGCAGGGTATGTAACATTAGTTCCAATGGTTGGACTAGAACGAAAGTCGGTGGTGGAGGGGGACGGTTGAAAGTTGTAGGAGTGGCGGGGTTGGTAGGGTAAGCGCAATTTAGCTGTTGTTTTTAGCATATCTCACGACCGTCTGATATCTTCCTTATTTTAAAATATTTTCGGTTAATTACTACAAGTTCTCTCAGTCACCAATAAGCAAGTTAACAAGCCTAATGGGTGTAGGAAGATCTGTATTGAATGTTTTTAAGTATAAGCCTAGTTGGGGGTAAGGAGAATGTTTTACAGTATAAAAATGTGTCTTTAAGGAGTTATTGGTGAACGACATCAAGAACCAGTATACATTCTTCCGTGTCATCAGGAACATTGGTATTGTCTTGCAGCCCCCAAAAGAAACTTATGAAATCACTGATTTTCAGATATTTTACTGTCTTTTAAAAAAATGAATATATTGTGAATGAAAAAAACTAGATCCCCGTTTTTCTCGGCTGAACAGCGAAAACACGGTCGCACATTCACAAACATATAAGTACACTCATTGTCTTTCAAGTCCACAAGCGAGTTGAACAGTAAAATCTCTCCCTCACACACATACATACATCTTTTCTGTTTTCACGAATCGCTTATGTTTATGTATTTTTGTGTATGTGCATATGTAGGCGGGGGTAAAGAATGCGCACACCACCCGTTTTCGGCATAACCCTAACCCTAAATACAGGGTGTGCGTATTCTTTACCTTTGTCCCCGAAAAGACAACCAGCACTTTCCAATCAAACGGGGCAGCGAGATCAATTATAACCGTGGAATATATAAAAATATCCTCGGTTACTTGAAATGCCGAAACGAAAATAGAATAGTTCACTAGTTCTTTTTTTTTTTCTCTCTGATAATTTTTTCTGCATTTCGAAATTCCTCCTGACTTTATACATCCTCACATGTTTTAATTAATGTTTAATTAATGGAGTTAGTGACCAATTTCTTCTAAGCTGCGTAAATCTTTTCCTCATAAAACACGTACTTTTAAAATGAAAGTATTGCTAAAACAGTAAGAGTATTTTTTTTTTTTATAATCTACAAACTTTTCTTTCTTCTTTATATCTTTTAAAAATTAATTTTTATCAGAAGCCCTCCTCATCTCTCTCTCTATCACATGACGAAAATTGACCAATGAAATCCGACCAACATCACAGCCTCATGCCGTCCATCGTAGTTTCATTGATGTAATTGTTGGACACAGATGAAAATATTTGACTCTAATTTAACCGTCATCGAGATTTATATGTGGTATTTATTATTATTATGTTTTTTTTTCTTCTATTCAGTTTTTGTTGGTACTACTAAAGCAGCACGGTCCCGAACGCGCAGTCGCGCGTCCGTGCTAGCTAGTCGTGAGTTGTCGATCCTAGCCCTGACCCTGTCCCTAACCCTAACTCTAACCCTATCCCTAACCCGCGTGTGTAAATGAATACATGTTTAGGGTTAGGGTTAGGGACAGGGTCAGGGCTAGGATCGACCACTCACGACTAGCTAGCGCGGACGCGCGACTGCGCGTTCGGGACAGTGCTGCTTTAGTAGTACCGTTTTTTTTTTTAATTTCATGTTCGTTGATATTATTTTCCTTTGATCTGTCATAAAATTCCTAACATCCCCCTACCCTCCCCCTCAGTCAGGTTTCACTTTTGCGCTTAACGACGATCATCGATGGAATTTTGATGCGCAACCGCTGAGATTTATTTAGTTTCTGATGGGAGACCACGTAACCGAGTTTCTAAGATTGATTCTATGTTCTTGTTGCAGTGCTGATCTCTCGAGATGTGCAATTGATTCATCAATTGAAAAAGTTGAGATGTTTCAGCATCTGAACTTTGTTATTTTTCCTACTCGCAGTCACGACGACGGGACCTGGACTGTGGTGCCCCGGGGCACATGCCGGACGAAACCCTTTCACGGTTCGTTTAAGAGCCTCTATTGCCATTGACTGCATCATTGTTATTGTTATTAGTCTTCATTGAATGTGGCCCTGCCTTTTTAGGTTTCGGCCAGTTTTTCAAATGAAAAAAAAAAAAAAAAGGTACTAATATCACTTAATCTGAAAGTGTATCTGTGGTTTGCAAATATCAGGTGATCCCATAAGTTCTGTCCGAATTTTGAATAAAGAAAACGAGTTATCAAATGTGATATTTAATTGGAATTTAATCGTCAGTGTACTTTCCCTGATTATCTATGACTTCCTTCCATCTATTTACAAGCTTTTTAATCCCATCAATGTAAAATTCTTTTGGTTTCAAAGTGAAGAACTCTGAAATGTCAGTTTCGACCTCCTTCTGGCTTGTGAAATTTATGTCCCCCAAATGATTCTGTAAACTACGAAACAAATGATAATCTGAAGGAGCAAGGTCAGGAGAATAAGGTGGATGAGGAATTTTTTTCCCAACCAAGCTCTTCGATCTTCTGTGGTGTGATCTTTGCAAGGGGTGGGGGGTCATGCATTGTCCTGATGAAATATCACTGGTTTTCGATTTACTAAAGTGGGTCTTTTTTTCTTTAAAGCTTGGTTCAAACGCTCTAATTGCTGACAGTAGACTTGAGCATTGATTGTTGAATTAGGTGGTAACAATTCAAAGTGAATTACTCCTTTGCAATCCCACCAGATAGAGAGAAGAACCTTTTTCCCATGAAGTTGTCTTCTTGGTTGTGGTTGAGCCTTTTCCCTTTTACCAAACCACTGTTTACAACGTTTAACATTTCAATAGAAGATCCATTTTGCGTCACCAGTCACAAGTCTATCAAAAAAGGGTGAAATGAGTTCGCGAGAATGGAGAGAAGAGCAGATGTCAACTCAGGATTTGCAGTTGCTTTCAGACAATTCATGAGGCACCCATTTTTCCAAGTTGTTAAGATGATGATGAACAGGTGTATGGTTTGAATTAAGCTTTATTGCCAATTCTTCAACTGATAATGTAGGATTTTCTTCAAGTAATACCTCAAGGAGCTTATCATTAAACTCAACTGGACGTCTTGTGCGATCTTCATCTTCAAGGCTGAAATTTCCACTTCTGAATTTTGTAAACCATCTTCTGCAAGTTCTTTCATTCAAGCATTCTTTCCCATAAACTGAGTATATGTTTCGAGTCGCTTCGGCTGCAGAGTTTCCTTTTTTGTACTCATTAAGCATTATGTGCCTTAAATGCTCTTTGGATACTTCCATGTTAGAAAGGGTTTTAATCAAAGAAATTTTAATTCTATTATTCTGTAAAATAATATTTCATTTGTTTAAATGTACACAAATGCATAAAAATAATTTTTTTATTCCATTAGACATTCTAAAATACCATTAAATTTCATTCAATTTTAAAAAAGGTAAAATCAGACAGAACTTGTGGGATGACCTGATATGTTGACCATAATGTTAATAAATTATTGAGTAATGTTTTGCATCTATAGTTATCACTAAAGAAATCTTGTAAAATGTCCGTTGTTGAATCTCTCCAGTTCAAGTATCCCTTATATCTTACATTATTTTTCTATTATTTCAGAATATCAGAAAGACTCAAGGAAGATGATGTACAGCTCAGTTATAACACTATTTATTTAAATCTATGGTGGAATTACTGAAATATTTTCTGTGTGTGACTATTACCAACATTCTATGTGGGAATCTATACGAGATAGTTTTGTATTCTAATGAGATATGGATGAGTTTACAAAGGAATGTGTCCCAGCCATGTATATTGTCAAGTTGATGGAGAAACAGCAGTAGAAATACTTGTCAGAAGGAATCAAAAAATAAGGTCTAAGAAAAGAAAATAATGAAATATGTTGAGAGAAAATTGATAGACAATGAATTGTAAGAGAAGCAGTCTAAAAAGTTTGATTTTCCTGGTGTGTTGAAAGAGTAAGGCAAAACGTCATACCAGTGTGATATCTTTAAAATGTCATTCTCTCAAACAAACAATTTTATTCACAAATGCATTTATACAGGAGAAAAGCCATATTCCTGTGATATCTGCAATAAATTATTTTCTAGAGGTTTTGACTTAACAAGACACAAACGCATTCATATGGCACAGAGACCAAATCATTGTGATACTTGTGGTAAATCATTCTCTCTAAATGATCACCTAACTAAACACAAACACATTCACACAGGAGAAAAACCATATCATTGTGATATCTGTGGCAAATCATTCTCTCTGGATGATCACTTAACTAAACACAAACGCATTCATACAGGTGAGAAATCATATAACTGTGATATCTGTGGCAAATCATTCTCTGGAAGTAGTGACTTAAAAAGACATAGACGCATACATACAGGAGAGAAGCCATACCGCTGTGGTAACTGTGCTAAATCCTTCTCTGAAAAATCTAAATTAAATAAACACAAACGATTTCACACAGGTGAGAAGCCATATTGCTGTGACATCTGTTATAAATCATTCTATGGAAGAGGCGACTTAACTAAACACAAATGCATTCATACAGGAAAGAAACCATATCATTGTGATATTTGTGGCAAATCATTCTGTGGAAGTAATGACTTGACAAGACACAAGCGAGTACATACAGGTGAGAAGCCATATCACTGTGATATTTGTGGCAAATCATTCTCTCTAAATGATCACTTAACTAAACACAAACGAATTCATACAGGAGAGAAGCCATACAATTGTAGTATCTGCAGTAAATGCTTCACTAGAAGCGGTGACTTAACTAAACACATACGCAGTCACACAGGAGAGAAACCATATCACTGTGATATCTGTTATAACTCATTCTCTGGAAGTAATGACTTAAGAAGACACAAACGCATTCATACAGGAGAGAAGCCATACCACTGTGATGCTTGTGGCAAATCATTCTCTCTAAATGATCACTTAAGAAGACACAAACGGATTCATACAGGGGAGAAGCCATATCATTGTGATATCTGTGGTAAATTGTTCTCACGAAATGATCACTTGACTAAACACAAACGAATTCACATTAGATAGAAACGATGCAGTGATTTTAACGGAGGAAATAACATAATTACTTGCTGTCACATTCCTATAGGAGAGAAGACATATAACTGATATTTCTGGTAAATCATTCACTTGGACAAGTCACTTGACTACGTGTATGTTTTATTTGGAAGAGTAACTGTGTCAGCATCTAAAGTAATTCTCTAAGAAAACTAGCAAATATTAAATTGTGCACACAGGACAGAACCATGTGATAACAACTTCCCAGCACTGTTGTTTTATATAAACACTATTGTATCTAATAAAAGCATTCTTTGAAACAATTCCTCTGTATTCTATCTTATTTCCAAATAGTAGAAAAGATATTGATTTTATTTGCAGTAGTAGGTAAATAGGTAAGTAGTGTCTGAAATCAGGGATAACAACTGTACAGTACTTCTGTTCATATACAGTTTCCTCTTTAGTCAAAATTAGACTTGACCCAAAAGTAAATGACATGAAATTTATAAATGGAATTGTGGTGGACACGTCTGGAGTGTGATTGATGACACATGGCCAGAAAAGTCAAGAGATAAGATTTTAAGATACAAAAGGAAACATCTGATGACAAAATAACTTGAATAAATTCGACTAAAATATGTTGGCTTCCTTGAACTTGCTATAGTCATGAGAAATGTTATCATCATCATTGAGCATTCATTCTTCATGCTGGCATGGGTTGGATGGTTTGATAGGAGCTGCTCCTGAGACAGCGACTATTTTACTTACATTTTCATGTCTTCCCCAACACAGCAAACACCTGAAGTCTTGGTCCCTTGTCACCTCTTCTGTGAGGCCCAACGTCTGAAGATCCTTTCTCACTACATCATCCCATGTCTTCCACGCCGTTACTTCACAATTAGAGTTTGGCCCTTCTTGATGCAGCTGTCCTCATCCATTTGCATCACATAACCATTCCAGTACACCTTTCTCTCTTGCAAACTACATCTGCTGCCTCATGTACCCAATTTTTTTCACACTCTGCCATACATGCACACTGACATTACCCGTCCAATGGAACATGTTGGCTTCAGTTCTTTCAAGCCTTCACATATCCTCTGCATTCAAAACTCGTGTCTCACTGCCATGTAGCATAGTTGTTCATATATAGGCATCATACAAGAGGCTCTTTGTTACTAACAGAAGTCGTAGCTCTCTGAACTTTGCCCTGCCCATTTGTTTTCTAGCATCTACACTAGAATATATTGATGTGAAAGACAACAACACTGAATCCTCTAAGTTTTATTTTCTACTATGTGCTGGCTTGGGTAGTTCTATAATTAATTTAGCTAAACAGGCATAATTCCAAAAGTTTGTAAGTTCAGATTTACTTTGTACAATGATACATGTAGAAACAAATGTTTTCAATTGCAACATTTGTGAAAACAAGATTGAGTTAAAAGTGTTGTAGAAATGAGTGTAATATATCATTGTCATCATTTCATGTCCATCTTCCTTGCTAGCATGGATTGGTTGGTTTGAGGGTGTCTGATGTGTCAGGGGACTGCCTTCAGCTCCAATGTCTTTTTTAGAATAGTTTCTAAGACTGGGTACACTTCCTCTTGATGCTACCTACCAAGTATACTGGGGGCTTTTGCATGTTGCCAAGATTACTTGACTGAGGTGACTAGTATTGATGAAGGTGGCTTTCTTTCTGATGTTGAAGGACAAGAGTATGATAGAGGAATAGGAAGAGAGGAGGAGATATACATGGGTATCACAGCAGGAAAGAAATGATGGTGATGATGAAGTGTCAAGGTACAAGAAAGTGAAGCTGAAGAGGAACAGGAGTGGTTTAGAAGAGTGTGAGGAAAGCAACAAATGGTTGGAGGTGGAAATATCGGCGAATGCAGTGAATAGCAAACAGGAAGAGGTAGGGTCAATAGTGAATATGAGTTTGAAGAGGAGGATAAGGTGAGTACGAAAATAGGATGAGTGTAATAAAGCTCTAGAGGAGAGGTGAGAGGGGCAGAGATAAGAAACGGGGTGAGAGTGAAAAAAGGACATCATAAAATCGGTTCTTCTGATCGTCTGCTAGCCTTGATGGTGGGGGCCATAGGCAGAGATAAATATAACTGTTGATAAGTCTATCACATGCTCTACTTCAGTCACCTTTCAAAAATTGGCAACCAAACTGAAAAGATTCAGATCTTGTTCTTTGGGAGTTATAAACACTTACTGTAAGATTTTTGTTTTGTTTTATCAAGTAAATCAAACGTTTATTTGTATCATTCAGTGCAGCCCTTAATATGTTTACAAACTGTATTTACTGGCGTGGGGGATGGAGGTAGGGCAAGAGTAATATTCATTACCTTTTTGACTCTCCAGAATTACATTTGAAACATTTCATGCACATCAATATCCATCCTTAGACATCTGGCAGATAAGAAATGCAACAAACATTTTCCCCACAATTTTTTTCATAATCATAATCTATGCTGTTTTGAAAGGTGTTTCTGTAAAATTTCATTAAAAGATATCCATTTTTATAGATTGGTTGGTTTGAGGGTGACAGAGGACTACCTTGAGCTCATCTTTTTTGCAATAGTTTCTAAGACTGGGTAAAGTTATGAGGGGAAAAAAACCCAATCATGTGAATCTTCCGAACTCCTCTCCCCACCCCTTCGGAAAACATTTTCCTCAGAAATTTCTTTGTAATCTGTGTCATTTGAACAGTATTTTGTATAACATTTTCCAGTTAACCTCCAGAGTTTGACCCCGAGCAAAAGATTTTTTTAAAATAGGGTAATAGGTGTCAAACATGTAAACAGATATGAAACAAAATGCACGTTGGCGAATGGGAGCAGGGGGAGACGACACGGAAAATTCACATCGGGAATGTTCCAAGTCCTCTCACCACTTCCCCGTTTGTCGGCACAAATTTTTTCTTCATGTTCGTTTACTACACATTATTTTACACCTAGTATACTATTGTTTTTCAATTTTTGTGACGGGGTGGATTCAGATAATTCACACGATCCAGTAACCTGACAACTGGTCACAAAAATGAAGAAAAAAAATAGTGTACTAGGTGTAAAACAACATGTAGTAAACGAATATGAAAAAAAAAATGCATGCTGGCGAACGGGAGAGCACTCGGAAAATTCACACAATCCGAAAACTCAACGTTAACACCTGGTCACAAAAAGTAAAAAAAAAAGTAGTGTAATAGGCGTTAAACATGTAGTAAAGGAATATGGGCAAAAAAGTGCGTGCTGGCGAATGGGGGTGGGGTGGGAGAGGACTTGGAAAATTCTCTTGCCCAAGATGCCATGCAGTGGGACTGAACCCGGAACCATGTGGTTGAGAAGGATATCCATTTTGTTGAGGGAAAAAATCGGATCATATGAATTGCCCTGATCTCCCTCCCCTCCCACTTCGTCAGTAAGTGTCTTCAACCAATGCATTCTGAAGGCCGAAGGTGGCATTTCAGAAGAAAAATTATCTATGCTATAAACGAAGATGAAAACCAAAATGTGTGCACCAAATTTTCCCTATTCTGTCTTCTGCATAATGGTATTAACAGAAACAATTGCAGCATAGTTGCTTGTAAGCCATTCAAGAACTCACACACACACAAAAAAGAACCATTGCTTTCATTGTGACATTGAAATTTCATTTGTGTCTAAATATTTTCATTCTTTAAAACCCTGACAAAAATTTGTGCTGCATCTGTTTTGTCAGTGAACAAAGTCTCAGTTTCAAAGCGACAAAAAATATTCAGATTGAAATGAGATTTAAATGTTGCAGTGAAACTAACGGTTTTTTTTTTGGGGGGGGGGAGTTCTTGAATTGCTTACAAACGTCTATGTTGCAATTGTTTCTGTTAAAACCATTATGCAGAAGACAGAATCGAAAAAATTTGGTGCACGCATTTTTGTTTTCATCTTTGTTTATAGCGTTGATAATTTTTCCTTTGAAATGCCACCTTTGGCCTCCAGGATGCATTGGTTGGCCCGAAGCTATAGTTGAAGACACTTGCTGGCGAACGGGGCTGAGGTGGGGAGGAAGACTAGGACAATTCACACGATACAATTTTTTTCCATCAGCAAAATGGATATTCTTCGTAAC
>NC_068987.1:39411-64464 GCF_001194135.2 Octopus bimaculoides
TCTTCATAATCGTTTAGTACACATTATTTTTCACCTATTGCAATTTTTCTTCTCTTTTTTTTTTTTGTTTTTTTGGTAGTCGGGTTACTGGATCGTGTGAATTATCCGAGTCCGCACCCAACTCACCCCATCACAAAAATTGAAAAAACAATCGTATACTAGGTGTAAAATAATGTGTAGTAAATGAACATGAATAAAAAAAATTGCGCCGACGAACGGGAAAGTGGTGAAAGGACTCGGAACATTCCTGATGGGAATTTTCTCAGTCGTCTCTCCCGCTCCCGTTCGACAGCGAACATTTTTTTTTCATATTCGTTTATTACATGTTGTTTTACACCTATTAACACTGGAAGTTAACCCATTTCCCCGAAAGTCTTATCCCCCCTCACCGTTCGTTTGCGCAAATCTTTGGTTCCATATTCATTCTTTACACACAGTAAGCTGGGCTTTTATTTTCGTTTTCGTAACTGGGGCATAAGGTGTATATTTATGTCTTTATTGGCCACAGGGAGCTAAACATAGAGGGGAAAATCGAGGACAGGGATTAAGTCGATTACAACGACCCAGTGCGTAACTGGTACTTATTTAATCGACCCCAAAAGGCAAAGTCGACCTCGACGGAATTTGAATTCAGAACGTAACGAAACAGTATACTGACCAATAAGATGGACATTAGAGGAGATATTAAGACGAAGTAAATACTAAGGACGCCAACTAAAATAAAATGAATCTAGAGTTGGCTTCTCTCTTATGAGTACAGATAACATCCCCCCATCCCATACAATGAGTTTCACTTCCGGCTTATAACCAACATCTCTCTCTCTCTCTCTCTCTCTGCAAACAATGTTAGCATATTAAAATTTTTACCCTGCGTCATTAACTTAAATAGATTATTAATCAAAAGATAACAGAAATATTCTGTTAGAATAAATTGAAAGTAGTTCTGCTTAATTTATCAACAATGTCCTCGTCCAATTTTACTCCATTTCTCCTTCTTTCATCTTTTAAACTATATTCGTATGTAAGTAGCCGTCATTTATAGACATTTTACACGTTTCTTTTATGCAAAATCTATCTTTTATATTTATATCTCTACTTTCTATTTTACAACTACAATATTCCTTTCCTGGCAATACGCAAAAGAAAATACAACCACAAACATTAATAGGCATTTATGCCCCCTCCCCGACTTTGGATTATCATAACTTTCAGAAAAAGGGATATTTTTTAATGAAATTTTCTACAATTATGTATTATATCATGTAGATTCCGAATAGGAAAGACATCCGCCCGGGGAATCCGGAATATACAAAATATTTTGGGGAAAGTATTTTAGGAGTTGGGTGTGGGAAATTTCGGAAAATTCACCGGAGTCCACTTCAATTCGTCTTAACTTTCAAGAAAATAGATATTTTTAAATGAAATTCTCTACAAATATACCTCAGACTTTGTAGATTCCGAGGGCATAGGAATTTGGGAGGAAAAACAATTGGGGGTTATTTTTGAGAACTGTTCCTCGTGGGTGTTTCGGCACTAGTCCATATTTGTTTCATTTTCTCCGCTTCGTGCGTTTATGCATCCGTAGATTTCTACTGAAGCCCTCACCAAAATACTCGTTATGCTAAAAATAACAGCTAACGGTCTGGTACACAGAAATATGCTATTAAGACGACTTATCTGTTGCATACAATTTTTTAAAACTTCAAGTAAATTCCCAGGTAAACGTTTCTAATAGAAAGGCAGAAGACACCAGAAGCAAAAATAAGGAATATACACGACGCACAGTTAAATATACAAGTGTAAAGGGCAAAGTTTCGATATAAAATCGAAAGATCACCAGGGCAAAATTTTGACCATCTTGCAAAGTATAATTTGTTACATAATCTCTATAATAAACATGATACTGAATGAAATAATTCCCCGTTTGAACATTTTTAATTACGTGTGTGTGTGTGTGTGTAGAAATCTACGGATGCACAAAACGGAGAAAAATATGGACGACTAGTGCCGAAACACCACTAAGGAGGGAAACGGTTCTCAAAATTAACCCCCAATTGTTTTCCCCAAAATTCTTATGTCCTTGGAATCTACATAGTCCGAGGTTTATTTGTAGAAGATTTCATTAAAAAATATCCATTTTCTTAAAAGTTAAGACGAATTGAAGTGGACTCAGGTGAATTTTCCGAAATTCCCCCCCCCCTCCTAAAACACTTTCCCCAAAACATTTTGTATATTCGGAATCTACATGATATAACACATAACTGTAGAAAATTTCATTCAAAATATCCATTTTTCTGAAAGTTATGATCATCCAAAGTCGGCAGTAGTGGGGCAGAAATCTGTACGTAACCGAACCATTTTCAGGCTATGTACTATGGGCAGTTTTAGATGGTCAAATTCAGAACGCTTTTAGAAGGATGTATGTGTGCGCATGCACAAAGGAATCAGACTGGTCATATTTAACTTTGAACATTTGTCATATCGAAGTGTAAACCTACCTTATACAAAAGACAGTTCCTAGTTTGCATTGGTCTGATCGGCCATAACTGAACGTCCTGTGACCCATCTTCTCCCATGTAATGTCCTGGTCATCGTCAACAACGATGGACGAACATTATTATATTGTTATATACTATAATGGCATTAGATTAGAATATAGAGTATTTTCTATTGTCACCTTTTAGTTTCCATCTTCTTTGTTGGCATAGGCTGGACAGGATTTCATGGCTCCAAGGACTGCGTCAGACTCCAGTGTCTTGTGTTGTGCATTGGGTCCTTTTTTTCAAAGCCCCAGCACTAATAAGGTCACCATGAAGCTTGCAAAATTAAGATCTTCAATGAAGTGAGGCCTTATTAGTGAAGGAAGTGGTTTTATGCCAGGTGATGAATGCTTAGAGTATGTAAGAAGGGGCTGGCGCAGGGTTCGTATTGCAGAGGACATACATGGTTACATGCATTATACTAGAGGGAGTGGAGCCAGAAAAAGAAATAAAAATGGCAGTGATGAGTGGTCTAGATGGACCCTAAACATACGGTTATTTTGATAGAGATTATTCTAGATCAATAACTGAAATAGAAACTTCATCCTTAGCAAAAGTTCAGTATCAATTTTGGTCCAGTGGATGGAGTTTTTGAAACTGGTCTCCCCCCAGCAGTTGTCATGGAACAATACTAGGCCTTAGTTTTTAATTTTTTGTGTGTATAGCTATACTCTTGACATTATCAGTCTTATATGCTGTCATCTCCTTTTGTGCTGCCAAAGCATCATTCTGTTTAACCAAACTATTCTCCTTCATATTAGTATTTTGAGTATACAAGCCAAAATTTGAAAATGCTAAGGTGGGATGATTTTTTAGTTGGCTGAAGAAATGCACTGATGGCAATGAGTACCCATCATGGGGCAGTTGTGTATTTTTGTTGAATCAGGTGAGAAACAGGATAATTTTAAGACACAGACTAACATATATTAACTAGTGGTCATTGATGAAATTCTTCCTGTCAAGATCCATACCCACAGCCCTCTTTATCTACTTCTGCCACATCTATATATCAAAGTGTCTTCTCTCTGTAAACATGTTCTAACATTTTCTTGCTATTCTAACTTTCAATATCTGTGATCCAAATATCTTCTCTTCAATAATCTTCATGTTAACTCTTGATTGTCCCTTGTATCTTACTTATGTTGTCTTTTTATTTCAGGTTATCTGATGACATTGAGATAAAATTATGTCACTGAAGATGTTCGACTTATTTATCAACTTTTGAAGACTGAAAATAACTTCATCAAACTGATGTCAGTCTTTTTCTACAACACTTGGATGAATGAATGAATGTGAGATATTTCCTCAGAATTGAGATTATCTACAATAATTCTCATATCGACTGCAAATGTATATTCAGAGATTATTTATTATGATGTTTTAACTGTTTTGAAGTTATTTTTTCAAAAGAACTGCTAGTCTCATCACCTTCTTATTTATTAATTACAAAATTCTATCCTAAGTCTTTCTTCAAAGCCAAAATACTTTCAGATTTTAACAAAGACCATCATATATATGGATTTAAAAGAGACACTTATGGATGATAAGGCAGAGCTTGAAAATAATATTTCATCTATCCAGACACAAGAAAATACAGAAGAGGGATCACACCATTGTGAGATATGTGGGAAATTATTCACAATAAGAAAGAATTTAATTCAACATAAATTTATTCACTCAGAGATACAACTGTGAAAACTGTGACAAACAATTCACTATGAGCAGTTCCTTATTTCAGCACAAGCTTATTCACACAGGAAAGAAACCATATCACTGTGATATCTGTGGTAAAACATTCTCTGAAAGTGGTCATTTAACTTCTCACAAACGTGTTCACACTGGAGAAAGACCATACCGCTGTGAGATCTGTGGTAAAAATTTCTCTCAAAATAGCAATTTATCTCTCCACAAATATATCCACACTGGAGAGAAACCATATCACTGTAATATTTGTGGTAAAACATTCTCTCTAAATGGTAATTTATCATCCCACGTACGTATCCATACAGGAGAAAAACCATACCACTGTGAGATTTGTGGCAAAGCATTTTCCCAAAATGGTAGTTTGTCTTGTCACAAACGTATTCACACAGGTGAGAAACCATATCACTGTGATATCTGTGGCAAAACATTTTCACACAACCATAATTTATCTAATCACAAACGTATCCACACTGGTGAGAAACCTTACCATTGTGATATCTGTGCTAAAACATTCTCTCAGAATAGCGTTTTAAGTACTCATAAACATATCCACACAAGAGAGAAACCATATCACTGTGATATATGTAATAAAACCTTCTCTCAAAAACGTTATTTGTTTTCCCATAAACGTATCCACACAGATGGGAGATCACACCAATGTGATGGTAGCTTAATGATATGACAACTGGTCACTGAGATGAAAAATAAAAACCTACATGGAATAAAATATGTATTTTTTTTTTTTCATTCTGACAGATTTACAATATGATGTAGCGCCATTCTTGTTGAACCTTGTTTTATATTATTTGTAAAGCTCCAACATCTTTAAATCAGAGCTCACTGAATCTTTCTTAGATACTCTGTGTATCTGTTACGTCATACATCATGAGATCATGATGTCACATCTTAACGTAAAGTCACTTCCATTACATCTCCCATCTTTACAAACATTGCAAGGGATTGGAACTTGAATCATCAACTTCAAATAAATTTAGTTATATATTCATTATCATTCTGATAAAGCAACTTTCTTCAGAGTCCATGAATATATCTTCTTTAGATTTAACTGTCCATAAATGAATTTTTTTTTTTCCATTAAGTAAATAATCTCTTTAACTTCTTTAAACATGGAAAGAATAATGAAATATGCTTTCAGGCAATTAACACAGTTCAACTTCTTTAACTTGAAATCAAACACTTAACACAGTTCATGAATCTCTCTTTTCATAGAGCACTTCTCGAATTCAACAGTTCTTAATATCAATCTCAATATTCTGGCATGTTGATTTTTCGTTTGGATCTTGTAGTTTGATTACAGATAGTGTCTCTAGCCTCAGACTCATCTGTATCGTAGTCTCTTCACATTCTCCATTTGGCTAAGCTGTTGGATTCTTAGCAGCTGTCCACAGATGACAACGATTTCATCAATACTTGTCTTCTATCTGACGTCTGTTGGATCTTGGTGCGTCATCCACTGATTTTTTTCAACTCCAGGCTTCCATGTCTGATTTCCTTGAATCCTGACTTGCCGCCCATGAGTTAAGTGAGGTAACTCTCTAATACCTCTGTCGCTGTAGTAATTTTACTGGTCTTGACGTGCTTTCAGCTGATCATGTAGCTGGTTCTTCTGTACTTGAGGTTTCAGCAAGGCATCGGACACAGTTGAGCGACTTTTCAGACGCCTGCTCATTAGCATTTGAGCTGGTGATAGATTGACTATGTCAACCGGTGTCTTTCTGTACTCAAGTAAAGCCAAGTAGACATCTCAGGCACTGGCTTCTGCTTTCTTGAGCAGACTTTTTACTGTCTGAACTGTGCGCTCAGCTTGTCTGTTTGGGTGTGTCAGACTTGATGTTGTGTGTTTGAAATCCTTTTCTAGACCAAAGTTACGGAACTCTGCATTCGTAAACTGTGGTTTGTTATCTATCATGAGCTCACCTGGGATGCGGTGTCTGGCAAAGACAGATTTCACTGCCGTAACTGTCGTTTTACTTGATAGGCCAGACAATTTCAGGGTACTTTGAGAAATAGTCGATACACACCAGGTAGTCAATGTTCTTATACACAAACAAGTTGGCTCCGACTTTGGCCCATGGTTGATCAGGAATTTCATGGCTCTTCCATGGTTGTTTCGGATTACTCTTTCTATTCTTGTTGCACACAGAACATTGTGATACAAATTCTTCAATTTGTACAGTCATTCCTAGCCAGAAGCTAACTTCTTTGACTCTGAGTATGCACTTTGTCACTCTGAAATGAGCATCATGAATTCTCTTCCATATTCCTGTTTGTAGTGTTGCAGGAACTACAACTTTGTCAGCTTTAAAGATGAGGTCATCAATAAAAGTCAATTCACCTCGACTATTCCAGTAGTCTTTCACACTTGCTGAAACATATTTTCTATTTTCTGGCCATCTGCACAGAATCACTGATTTCAGCTGTTGCAGTTGTGGATCTGCAATCACTGGCAATCCGGAATTCACTTAACTTTCCTGAAGTTATCAACAGTTGTGATATTAGCTCCCGCATCACACTCACTTTCATCAAACCAATCATTACTGGCTTGAAGATATGCCCTGCTCAAGGAATCTGCAACAGTCAGTTCTTTGGATGATACTTCTGTAAACACAGCAACATTCTCTGCAACCTGCTCAAGGGTTTCTGAAATATGATTTCACGGGACTTGTGATCAGTTTCTACTGTTTTTCCATAGATGTACTGATGAAACTTCTCACATCCATGTAGGATACCATCTCTTTCTCAGTCTATGCATACTTCGTTTGCTCACTTGTCAGCAACTGCTAAATTGAACGCTATAGTCTTGTCAGCTTGCATTAACACTGCTCCTAGCCCTTTGGAGCTTGCATCCACTGAGAACATGACTGGCTTTGTAACATCAAAGTACTGTAGTACTGGAGACTCTGTCACTCTTTGTTTCAAATTCTTGAAACGTGTTTGCTGCCTTCCTTCCCAGTGCCATGCAATGTCCTTCGGCAATAACTCTTGTAGAGCTGCAATTTTACTAGAGACACTTGGTATGAACTTTCCCAGATACTCTATCATATCATGGAATCTCATCAGATCTGTTTTGTTTTCAGGCTCAGGCATTCCTCGGATAGCTTTCACCTTTCCAGGATTTGGCTTCAGTCTCTTGTCAGTGAGTAGATGCCCTACACATGCGGCCTCCATCATTCTCTGCTTGCATTTCTTTGCATTCCATTTCAGGCCACTTGACTGTATTCTATTCAGAATGGCATGCAGTCTTTCATCATGTTGCTTGACATCTGTACCCCACACCCAGATGTCATCAACAATACATTCTGTGCCTGATAAACCTTCTAGGATCTGTGACATTGTTCTTTGAAATACCTCTGGCGCTGACTTCACTCTAAAAGGTAGTCAAGTGGATCGGTATCTACTGAATGGAGTATTGAAGGTACACAATTTGGAACTATTTTCATCAAGTTGTATCTGCCAAAATCCAGACTCTGCATCAAGAACGGAGAACAGTTTGGCACCTGGCATTCGTGACATAATTTCCTCAACAGTTCTCATGGCATGCATCCAAGTCCCTGGAACTGCTCTGGATATTCTCCCAGTATGTCTGTATTCATTTTCTGAATGCTGTGAACTCACTGAACCAACTTCAATTTCTCACAGGGTTTCCTTCCCAGTATACTTGGACAGTTTTCCTCCACAACCCAGAATACTACTTCATTCAAAGTGCCACTGATTTCACTTGATACTCTCTGTCCAAGTGAGAATGACTTTTCTTCAAAGTATGACACAAGTTTCACTTTTGAGTCGAACATTGATTTGGAAATGATATTGCACTGTACACCTGTATCCAGTTTGACTTCAGTGGTTTCTTGTAGATTAATAAAGTCTCATACCTGTCTTCATTATTTTCATCGGTGGTCATCTGTCCAGGGAATACTTCAATTTTCTCTCTCTAGCGTCTCTACATTTTACACATGCTGGCAAAATGATGTTTACCACTGTATTTGCCACAAACTTTTCTTGCAGCAGGACACTTGTCTTTAGCATGTTTCTAACCACACTCTCTATACTGAGAGTATTTTTTTTGGTTCAACCTTTAGGTTCATACTTCTTGGATCCCTCCTGGCATTCATTTCATTAAATATAGTTGATTGTTCATCATTAAGAACTTTCAATTGTGCTCTGATTTCTGTAGCTCTACACATCTGTACAGTTTTTTTTCCAAATCAAGATCATGTTCTCAATAACCGCGTTCTCAGGCTATCACTAAGAATTCCACAGACGATTCTGTCTTTAATGAGCCCTTCATTCAATGTCCCAAACTCACAAGTTCTAAATTTATTCTTTAAATCTATCAAATACTGATCAATTGATTTACCTGGTTTCTGAGATTGTGTGAAAAATGCATGTCTCTCAATATTCAGATTTTTCTTAGGTTCACAGAATTCCCGAAACTTTTGTTTCACTTTGTTGTGATTATTGCTATCCACTTCCTCACTCCACTCAAAAGTGCTATACACTTGAACTGCAGCCTCTCCTACCACTTGTAGTAAAGTAGAATGCTTCACATTCTGTGATTTTGTTGCAATTCCATTAGCCGTAAGGTATAGTTCAAACCTTTGTTCTCGGCTATGTTGCCTTTGAGATTAATCTCATTCAGGCAATTATTCAATCCCTCCTCTGACACCATCTAAGTTATGACATGATACAGGGCACAGCCATTACTATACATATTTCTTACATCATACATCACAAACTTGTGATGTCACACTTTGTGTGTACATCTTAATGTAAAGTCACTTTCATTACAATATGGACATGAAATACCTAAACCAGTAAAGCTACCTTTCTTGCATTCATTGAGAAATACCTTTAAAATCTTTTTATACCAACTGCCTGAAACTATCCTTCTATGATACAAACTTCCTGTTTTAAAATGATCTAAAATAAAATTGTTTACTAAAAAGACCGGTGATTGTCGTGCACTGATGATGGGTAAATACCTAGAAACCTGGGTCTGTGCGTATCATGTCAGGTCGAAGATGTGGGAAGGATGGCTTCCCATTGCAAATACTGATAGGGCACAGAAAGTGTGTCAATAGCCAGCTGGAGGAGATGTCCTCCTGGAACTACAAGCTACAGTAGCATCTACCCTTAGTGGTTAGCCACATTTAATAGGTGTAGGAGTGGCTGTATGGTAGCTTGCTTACGAACCACATGGTTCTGGGTTCAGCCCCACTGCGTGGCACCTTGAGCAAGTGTTTTCTACTATAGCCTCGGGCTGACCAAAGCCTTGTGAGTGGATTTGGTAGACGGAAACTGAAAGAAGCTTGTCGTATATATATGTATATATATATAAATAAATATATATATATATGTTTGTGTGTCTGTGTTTGTCCCCCCCAACATCGCTTGACAACCGATGCTGGTGTGTTTACGTCCCTGTAACTTAGCAGTTCGGCAAAAGAGACCGATAGAGTAAGTCCTAGGCTTACAAAGAATAAGTCCTGGGGTCAGTTCGCTTGACTAAAGGTGGTGCTCCAGCATGGCCACAGTCAAATGACTGAAATAGGTAAAAGAGTAAAATTTCATGTACATTTATTCTAAAAAGCTGCTTGGTAATGACTTTTAGTTATTTTACTAAATTTATTGAAACCAAGACAGTATCTCAACAAAAAGGTTATTACTGTGTCAGAGCATCAGTGTTCTGTCTGTCATCAAAGATAACATTACACATACCAACAGATTGTACTCAACTGATTTTCTTCAGTTGCCATCGATCTACTTTTACAACTAATCTCCCATCACAGTTCAACTTAGTTTGATGACAGGTGTTCATAAAGAAATTAGATTCTGTAGATTTTATTAAAGTTTTGAAAATGAAATGCATTTTAATATACACTGACTTTATTATCCTTCAATGTACAAAGTGACTGTGGTGCCAGGCAAGAGGTTGGAGTATGATAGTGGGACAGAGATAGCTGTCTTACTAGTGAGGAGATACTTGGCTACCGCAGGAGGACTCTATCAAACAGTTCAACCCATAGCTAACATTGAAGATGGACATTAAATGATGATGTCAAATGGTCTCATTGAAACAGTTATCTCCCTTACTCCGCAAAAGTCTCTTAAGCTCTGCGCCATCAACGCATTTAATTCTACTTTGGCAAAAAAACAAGTTTTTCTTACATAAATACGTGGTCAGTATCTCTTTGTAATTAAAAATAACGTTATTTGGTAAATCAACATGGGATTATCACTATATTCATTAGAAATAACAACCAAATCTTCCTCAAATTACACATTGTCTCAAAAGGAAGGACACATTGGATAACGTAATTCTAAGATATACTATGTACTGAAAAGTGCCAAACAGTGTCACAGCTTAATCCGTCTTGGTTGTATGTCTGCTGGATCAGGACTAAAGGCTGAGCAACAACAAAGAAGGATGTGTTGGATAATCTCAACTTCGATGTATCATAACTGAAGTTGTAAAAACAGGGATAATGTTTGATCACAGATGTACTGCATTAGGTTTGACCTGGAGCTAGAAATTAGTAATATTGGTTGAATGGTAGAGAAAATGTGATTAGTCTATCCTGCCATGACTGAATTTGCCTTTCATCCTTTAAGTGATTGAGAAAATAAGGATCAATAATGTTCTAGGTTGGTTTGACTGTTAACTCTACAACACACCATTACTCAAAAATAGGTTATCTATGTAATAAAATAATTTATACAGAACTATATTTGCCATTGGTGAAGGCACGTGGCCTAGTGGTTAGGCTGTTGCACTCACAATCGCTAGATCATGGGTTTGATTATTGGACTGAGCGATGTGTTGTATTCTTGAGCAAAACACTCCATTTCACATCGCCCCAGTCCACTCAGCTGTAAATGGATTACCTCTTGTGATGGACCAGCCTTCCAATCTGAGGAAATGTTGGCCTGCTTGCCTAGCTAGCATCATTTGACAGCTAAAGGGGTGCAAAGAGCATTGTGACTAGTGAGGTATAACAACATCTGATAGTCAATCACAGGATCATATCCTTGCTATGAAAAGTATGCCTCAGTCACATAATAATGTCATTTAACTTAGATAAAGTTGGTTTTGAAAGAAAGGCAACTTTTTGTCTCAATCAAAAATATTTTCTCTGTTTTGGATTTTTAAATTTTGTAAATAGCTTGGTCAGAGGAGGAAGGGTCATACCCATAGCCATTTTTAGGGTCTATAAGACTGGTAGGTCTTCTGTACATCTTGCAAGAACATTGAGACTGACATGATTGGTGTTACACCTGAACAGCTGCAGGTAAACATTTTCTGGGGATGAAGGATTATGAATGGTGGTAAGTGGAGACAATGTGTGTGAGTTGGGAGTGTTTATGTTGACATCGACCCAGCTAACTGCAAGAGGAAAAATCAGAGAAAGAGGAGAGAGAGGACATCTGTGGAACAGTTGAGTGGCAAGTGGCTTTTCTTTGGATGTAGTTTGTGGGTGCTTGGGTGCAGAGCAGCAGCAGCACTGTTCCAAGGATGTGATCAGTGGGGCTTACACTTGATTTTTGTAGTGAGTCAACAGCTGATTAGGACTGAAGTATTTTGGGGTTTAAAAGCTGAATGTTGGTCTTAGCAGTTCAGTTTTGGCAGTCTTATCTATGTAGGGGGTCACCATGAGACATCATCAAAGTGTAGGCTTTTTTAGGATTTTAGTTGTATGTTGTTCACGGTTAGAGAAGGTGAGAGGCAAGGTGTAAGTTTGGCTGAGGTGAAAGCAAAAAATGTAATTAAGAAGCTTGCTTCCTCCTAACCACATGGTTTTGATTTTAGTTTCACTGCACAGAACCTTGTTTTCCACTATAGTTCTGAGTCAACCAAAGTCTTTTTGTTGGAGTCGAGAGTCAGAAAGTGGATCCAATTTCCATGCTGGTATGGGTTGGATGGATTGACAAGAGCTGGTGAGCCAGAGGACTGCAGCAGACTCTGTTGTCTGCTTTGGCATGTGTTCTATGGCTGGGTACTCTTTCTAATACCATACCCCGGGTACTTTTTATGTTGCCAGGTAACTTTCAAGACAAGACCCTGAACTGAAGGGGAATAAGATAGGGTGATAGAGACAGGTGTCTTGCAGTGGAGATTCATGGTGAGCTCAGTTGGAAAGAGAGAGAAAGAACATGACCCCTCAAGTTACAGGGAGGGGGATGACAGTGAACTGGTACAAAGGTCTGGCTAGGATGAATGAGAAGGTGAGTTTGTGTGAGTGCAAAAGGAGAGGGAAAGTTAGAGGGAAAGAGAATTCAGTGTGGAGTGAAGAGAGGTGGAGGAGGAGTTAGGAAGAGATTCGTCAGGGACAGATTGTGTGCAGAGGCATAGAAATAAATGGCATACCATTAGGCCCCCATTTTAACTTAGATGAGCAAGTCTTCTCATGCACAATAAATCACCAATCATTTCAGTCCTTTGTCATCTCCAAGATGTTCAACATCTGAAGCTCATTTTTCACTACATCATCTCAAATCTTTGTCTTCCACAGAGTCTATACACATTTATGGTACATCTTAATACAGCATCATTGTCTTCAGCATCATTGTTTAATGTCTGTTTTCCAAGCTGGCTTGACAGGTGCTGGCCAGCTGGGGAGCTGTCCAGATTCCAAATGATCTGTTGTGGCATCGTTTCTACAGCTAGATGCCTTTCCTAATGCCAACCACTTTACAGAGTATGCTTTTTACATGCTTCCCGCATGGGTGCACATATGCAGCACTGGTACGAGTGCCTTTTCCAAGCCTATATGTACAGACGACAGTGATTTTACTTGGTTTGACACATCTTCTCAAGTACAACAAATTGCTACAGCTGCTGATCCCTTATCATTTTCTCAGTGAGGCCCAGCATCTGAAGATCCTTTCTCACCACTTTGTCCCTTGTCTTCCACAGGTTCCCTCTACAAATAGAGCTCAGTACTTCTTTGTGCTGCTGTGCTCAACCACACACATCACATGACCAAACCAGCACAGTCTTCTCTCTCTTACATCGGATGCTTCTTACACCTAGTATTCCTCTTAAATCACCCACACTTTCTTGTGTGTGCACACTAACATTACTCAACCAGCAGAGAATGCTAGCCTCATTTCTTTCAATCCTTCGCAAGTCCTCTATAATTAAAACTCATGTTTCACTACCATGTAGCATAGGCATCATACAATCTGCCTTTCACGCTGAGGGAGAGACCCTTAGTTACCAACAAAGACAGAAGCTCTCTGAACGTTGCCCAGCCTGTTCTTATTCTAGCAACTACACTTTTAGAACTTCCTCCACCACTACTAATTCAGTCACCTAGGCAACACAAGCTATCTATTACTTCTAATGATCCCCCTGAGCATTTCTAGTGCTTATTGTACCCACACATTTATCACATACAAAGTCTATCTTTTTCATTAACCTTCCTGTGACATTGCTACACCTCTTATGTATCCAAAGCTTGCACTGGCTACAACATATGGAGTTTCTACCAAAAACCTTTCTTACATATCGAGCAGGGCCATCTCCCTGACAGTTCCTGTGATTTGTCTGTTTTCCTATTTACTATAAGTTTGGTTTTAGTTAAATTAACTCTAAGGCCCTTAGATTCCACACCTGAAATTTCTTCTCTAGTTCTCAGTGATTCAGCTTCATCCATATAAAACACATGACCATACCAGTAGTCTTTTCTGTTGCACACTATATCTGACGCCTCTTCTACCCAATTTTTTAAAACACATTTACACTTTGACATACAAGCACATCCATTGGAGCATGCTAGCTTCATTTTTCTTTTGAGCCTTTGCATGTCCTCTACAGTTGCAGTCCACATTTCACTACCATGTAGCATAGCTGTTCGTACACATGCATCATACAATCTGCCTTTCACCCTGAAAGGAAGGCCTTTTGTTACCAACAAAGATAATATCTCTAAACTTTTCCCAGCTGGATCATATTCTAGCAATTATGCTTCCAGAAGTCCTCCTCCACTGCTAATTAGGTCACCAAGATGACAGAAACTGTTTATTACTGCCATTGATCCTCCTGTCTTCTTAATCTTTATTGTTCCTGCATATTTGTCACAAAGACTACTTTCTCTTTTTAACCCTCTTATGATTCCACTGCACTGCTTATGTGCTCATAGCATGCACTGAGTACTCTATGGAATTTCTACATAATGAGCCTGGCCATTTCCTTCAAAGAATCAGTAATTTGCCTGCTTTCCTTTGGTCTTTGTTAAATTAACTGCAAGGACTTTTAATTCTAGGCTTTGCTTCCACTTCTGCAATTTCTTCTGTATTTCTACCACAAGTTCAGCTATAAGAACAAGGTCGTCAGCATAGAGGAGCTCCCACAGGCAACCAGTCTTAAATTCCTCTGTTAAAGGTTGGAGGACTATGATAAGAGGAGACTGAGAACTGATCCCCAGTGAACTTTTACCTGCACACAAAATTCATTGCTATACTCATTCCACCTTACAGATAGTATCCCTTGGGGAGTTCTCACCAGCCCCTAGCTTCTGCAATGACACCAGTTGAGAGGGAAAAAGACCTTGTCAAAGACTTTGTCCATATCAACAAATGCTTTTCCTGCAGTTGCCTTACTAGGAAGATAACACCAGTAGTCTTTCTCCATGGCACAAAATGAAACTGCTTCTCGTCTATGTTAATTCACTTTCTAATTAGTTGAGCGATGACCGTTTCTGTAACTTTCATGACCTGGTCCAGCAATTCGGTACCTCTATAATTACTTGTCTACAGTAGGGATCACCAAACTATGGCCCACAAGGTCAGTTCATCCGGTCTGCCATCACACAGTACTTTTTGTGTAAGAACCTGCAACGAGAGTTCATTTGCCTCTGGTATCAGTGTTTGGAACAACTTATGTCTGTGAGCAAACATTTTCAATAATGATGTGAAATCAACACACCAAACGATATTGACTGATGAACATTTGAAAGCAATGCTCTTGGTTGGACGCAGCAATTCCAAAGCAAATATTTATATCTTAAAAGCTAAACACCAGTTTCACAAACCTCACTAACCCTTTTTTTTTTTTTGCTGCTTAGTTTGAGCAAAATGGTTATGTGGCCCACACTTGTCATTCTCTGTTATCCGGTCTGCCAAAGAAAAAAAAAAATTTGGTGACCCCTGGTCTAGAACACCTCCCTTACCTTTATGGCAGTTGGCTATAATGCTGCTACATAAGTTATTGTGTATGATATCTTCCTGGAAAACCTAATCAACTGTACAGGTGACTAGGCCATATTCTAATCATCTTGGTGATAATTCCTGATGGACCAGGGGCTTTTCCTATCCTTAATTGCTTTATCTATTATACTGCTGTCAACTTGGATAGCTGGTCTGTTTGTTGGATCCACATCCAGAAGACTCTCCTCCCATGCCTTCACCACAATTAGCAGCCTTCCATAGTGACCACCCCATGCCTCGTTTTATTCTGAATCACTAAGTGCAAGTCTTCCCATCGTTCCACCCAACCACACACTCTTCTCCTAAAACATAATTCACTCTGACAGACGGTCTTGTAACTATGCAACAAAACAGTGACCTCTTCCTTTTTGCTTTCCCCTAGCAAAATATACTCGTTGTCTAGCTTCTTTTCTAGCTGCCCCGTATACTACCCCCACTCATCCATCATGTCACTCTTTGCCTGGTTGGAACTTTGCACTGGCCAAGTGTTGGGCCTGGAGTTTATGCTATACATCTCCATCTCCTTGTCAAATGCTTTAATTAGGACATCTGGAAATCTTTAACTATTCAATGGATCCTTAAGCTTCCATACTTTCCTTTTCCAGACTGCTTTGTCTTTCAGATTCCTAACCTGAAGTTATGTTAGGGAGTACATTCTTCACTTGAGATGGTTTATGAGTATCCATCTATCTCACTTTCTGGTGAGAACATAGTCAATCTGGTTTGTGTATCCACCACATTGATAGGTGATCAGGTGACTGGCTGGTTTCCTGAAGTTAATGTTGCAAATCATTAGGTCATTTGCATCACAAAACTCTAAATCCTTCACCTCCTTGTACACCATGGAAGCCAGCAAGATACTCCCCATATGGCCACTGAAGTGGCCAGTCAAGAAGATAAGATTAATGTCATTTATTGTTGAGATAGTCTGCAAAAGGGCAACATATAATTGATCCTTTTGTTAATCTGGCAGTTCTGTTTGATGAGTATAGGCAGAGGGAATAGTTGTATTTACCAAGACTTGTCTAAGTACAAGAACCTATAATACAGACTGACTGCCTTGATCACTTTATCCACCCATTTCACAACTAAAAGAATGCTGTCAGTATTGCCTTCCCAGATTTTATGTGTATGCTCTTAGTTGGTGAGGAGTTTGCCTGAGGCTCCTTTCCGTCTTACCTCTGGCATATAGTATACATCTACATGCCTCCAGTTTAGCATTTCAACAATCTCACCAGATCTTTTCAATGTGCCTACACAAGGATACAGACACACACACATCATCATCATTACCATTTAATGTCTGTTTTCCATGCTGAAATGGGCTGGATGGTTTGACAGGAGCTGGCAAGCCAGAGGACTGTGCCAAAGTTTACTGCCTGCTTTGGCCTAGTTTCTACAGCTGGATGCCCTTCTTGTAGCCAACCACTTCACAGAGTGTGGACTGGAAGCTTTTTACATGGCACCAGCAAGGTCAGCAACTAACTTGCAAGACAAGACCCCTCGACAGGAGAGTAGTATTGAGGGAAGTGCGTTTGTATAAGGTGATGAGAGATTCAATATATTTACACACATACATATCATCATAGTTCAATGTTCACTTTTCCATGCTTACATGGGTCAGACAGAATGTTATAGAAGATATTCTACTGCCAGATGTCCTTCCTGTTGACAACTTTCACTTGTAATATTTCCCCCAAGGCCAAGTATTTTTTGTGTAAGACTGAAAAGTAATATCATTTGCATGATGATGCTCATTTACCACCATCCATATGAAGACAAGAGTATAAACAAGCACAGATGATGAGCCTCTTCCTGTATCCACCCCTACACATACACAAAAGGCATGGGTTGGCCTTAGGCTATTGTAGACACCTATCCAAGTTGCCATGCAGTGGGATCAACCCCCAGGATTATGTCATTGTGAAGTGAACTTCTTAACCATACTATAATATCCCTAGGATAAGTCTACCATATTTTGAGTTCTGATTCTCAGTCAACCTGCCCAAGATTTACCATAGTTCAGTTCCTTGCACTGACTATTGAATTCTAGCTTTCTTCATTCTTGTATGAAACCCCAGGACTATGCCATGCTCTCTTTTTCTCACTAACTAGCATTTTGATTTCAGCAATGTTGACCTTCAGGCTTTAAGACTGTAGACAATGCTTCCAGCTTTGGAATTCTGCTTGACAGATTTTCCCAGGAGAATTAGAATCATTAGCATACATAAATACTCAATGTCAATTAGTGCAGAACTCAAGAACTATAAGATTAAAATGCAGCTAAGAGAACTCTGATGAATACTTGCCTTTACACTAAACTTCGCACAGAACATGCTGAGAACCCGACTTTTGCTGACAGCACCTTCCTACATAGCTTCATAAACTCTACAAGTCTTAGTATCATCTGCATCAAATATACTTAGTACCCCAAAACTCAGTCAAAGACCTATATCAGAAAAAAAAGAACAGCATGTTCTTTACCAAGAAATATTCTTGTAACTGTCTCATTGAAAATACAGCATCTGTACTCTCACATCTCGGCACAAACTCAAACTGCATTTTGAAGATTTTTTTAGATGTTTTCGAAGCTGGTATGAGTATTTAAAAATTAAGTTTTATTTTTGTATTTTAACTTAATTTTATTATCATTTTCAATACATTTACATAAGATAGTTATATTTGCTGTCATCATTGACAGCACAAATACACTAATCATAAATAGAAAATACTCAAAATAGTTGCAGTAGAAGTTTTGTAGTGTTTACGTCTATTTCACAAGTTTTCTTCTGAATTTAATTTGATGTGTCTTTCACAAGAATCTCATTGTAACTTAATCCTGTCACAATATGATGTCTCTCTCTCATAATTTCATTGTCACTTGAATATCTCTGCTATGGTGAAGTGAGCCACAAGAATCTCTCATTGGAATTTTTTTTTTTTAATAGAATTTCACCATTCTATGGATTACTTTCCAGGTGTATCTGTCTATGATGAGAAATATATTGGAAGACAGTTTTCTCTCAAAACAATGCTACAATTTGTCTCCAGAATGTGTCTGTACATGATTAGAAAACTGGCCTTTCCAAGTGAAGTCTTTACCACAAACGTCACAATGGTAAGGCTTTTCTCCTGTGTGAACGCGTTTGTGAGCAGTTAAAGAACTAACACGAGGGAATTTCTTACCACAGATATCACAGTCATATGGTTTCTCACCTGTGTGAATAATATTGTGATTGGATAAGTGACTGCTGCGAGAGAATGTTTTACCACAGGTTTCACAACGATATGGACACTCCCCTTTGTGAATACGTTTGTGACTTGCCAAGTTCCCACTCAGAGAGAATGATTTATCACAAATATCACAGTGGTATGGTTTTTCTCCAGTGTGAACACGTTTGTGACAAGATAATTGATTCATACAAGTAAATGTTTTACCACAAATATCACAATGGTACGGTTTCTCTCCAGTATGAAGACGTTTATGACAAGATAGTTGGCTTCTACATGCAAATGTCTTATTACAAATATCGCAATTATATGGTTTCTCTCCAGTATGAATTCGCTCATGACGAGACAACTGACTCTTGCATGTAAATGTTTTATCACAGATATCGCAGTGGTAAGGTTTCTCTCCAGTGTGGATACGTATATGACAAGACAGGGAACTGTTGGCAGTGAATTTCTTTCCACAGATTTCACAATGAAAAGGTTTTGAACCTGTGTGAATTAGTTTATGTTGAATGACATGGCTTTTTTGTGCAAACGTCCTTCCACAAATGTCACACTGGAATGGCTTATCTCCAGTATGAACACGTTGATGTCGAGATAACTCACCTTTCAGTGAAAATGTTTTACCACAAATATCACATGGATATGGTTTCTCTCCTGTGTGAATCCATATGTGAGTTGATAGTTGAACTTTAAAAGTGAAGCCTTTCCCACAGATATCACACTGGAATAATTTCTCTCTTGTGTGGATGAGCTTGTGTTTAGATAAGTAACTAAAATGTGAGAAGTTTTTATCACAAATATCACACTTATATGGTTGCTCTCCAGTATGAGTTCTTCTGTGTGAAACTAATTGGCTGCTGCAAGACAAAATTTTCCCACAGATATCACAATGATACGGGGTCTCACCTGAATGAATCCGTTTGTGAAGAGTTAAACTGTTAATTCGAGAGAAAAATTTACCACAAATATCACAGTGGTAAGGTTTCTCTCCAGTGTGGATACGTTTGTGGAAATACAGAGAACTACTTGAAGATAACTTTTTACCACAAATTTCACAGGGAAAGAGTTTAGAGGTTGTGTGATTTAATTTATGCTGAGTCAAATAACTATTTCTTGTGAAGGATTTCCCACAAATGTCACAGGGATGGGATTTCTTAGCTGCACCTACCTTTGTCTCTTTATAGGAATCCTCAACCTTTTCTATTGTTTCATCATCAACTTCATTCTCAAACTGCTTTTCTTCCATAATTCCTTTCCTTTGTTCAAATAATACAAAAAAATGTTGAAAATTCTTGGAGTCTTTTGACGACAAAACTTTTCAATAAAAGTCCTCAATATTCTTTAAATTAAACTATTTTTTTTTTTTAAGTCTGCAGAACTCTCAATCTAAAGACACTTTCTTTAGATGGAATTTTTCTCTAGAGTTAAATAAGAATTCATGAAGTAGTTCAAATTCTCTAGATATATTCAGATCTATAAAAGACATGTATAAGTCAGCCAAAGTTTTGTGCTACATGTTTCAAGAGAAACTATTACAGAAAATTACAGAGAAGCCAAATATCTTGACAATGGCAAATTCTTGCAGGTGTAAACTGAAATACTTTTGATAATAAAGATTGTTTCACAGAGTCTCATGTCTTGAACCTGTCAAGTTGTTGCTGTGTTCTTGGTATGAAATTTCAGTCTTAAAGGTAGCTGAGTCTGAAACAAAAGAGAAAAAAATGTATAAGAGATGAAAGACAGTTTAAAGGTGAGACAAAGATTATGGAAAGATTTGAAAAGAGACTTTGAAAGAGCAAGACAGACAGAAAATATGCAAAGAGAAGAACTATACACAGGTACAGGCATGTAGTAGTAATGTTTAGAGAGACAGAAACAAGACCTGGTTTATCATATTTCGTAAAATACTTCAGTCTGGACATGTTGCACTTTGTCTATCATAAAGTCTATTCCTGTAGATTCAGGTGGTGGTCATGGTGGAAGCAAACATGGTTACTTTGGTCAGAATGTGACACTTGTTCCTCTGCAAGTGGAATGTCTATTTTATACAGAATGGTTGTTCTGTTTGCAGCGGATATAAACATTTGGGAGGAGATGTTGAAGCTATGAGAAGAAAGTGAATGTATGTGTGCGAAGGGAGTAAGCTGTAGAGCTGCCATGTGTACAGTTGGTGTGTAGCTGTAGTGTTTATACTTACAAGATCAGTGTATAACTGAAGTCTGTACAGCTGGTGTCCACTCCTCAATGGCTGCTACAAAGGTAATTCTTCTGTCCATTTCTTTGTCAGTTGACAAATATCTAAGTCTCACACTAGGTTGACTGAATTCCAAAACAATAAAGATATCTGACACAAATTGACAGTTTAAGGGTCATTAAGGGCAGTTGATTAAACTGCCCCTGGTATTTTGTTGCTATTTACTTTGTCTTCAGCATAACAATATTGAGGTAGCATCAAGGTCATTTTGACTTGTTAGAAATATGGCCAAATCTTCTTCAAATCACACTGAAGCATCTTAAAAAATAAAAGGTACATTATGCAACCTCAAAAAAGATAGGATGGTAACTGCTAGAATGTCTGTGATCAAAGATCAGCTTAATCACCATTAACCAAAGACTAAACAACTTGTATGAAAATGGTGACATTTTTATATTTCACTTTCAATCTTTGGAAATGTCCTCCCTCTCCAAACTTTTACAAATGGGAATCTACTAAAATATAAGAATGTCATACTTTCACACCTCTTTCCCTTGAAAATCGATTGAATAATTAAAAAAGTAATTTTCCTAATTTTGTCAGAAGAGCATCATCTATGAGATTTTTGTCTTTTTGTAGGGCCTCTAAGATTAAGAGAAAAGGAGTATCCCAGATACTCGGTCTAAATGCTTTCAATAGAATGGACTCAACTATAAATACCCAAATCTTATCCTATAGTCTTAAAAAGGAAGGGCACATTAAATAATAGTTACAGCTACATTATGTCTGAATAAGAGAAGCGGTGGTCACTGTTGAACATCATTTGATCGTAGATCTTGTGAAACACGATCGACTTGGGAATAAACAGGTAAGAACACATCAAATATTGCAGTCGTAGATATACTACGTCTGAAAAGATGAGATTGGATTGTTACATATGGAACACCTTTCAGCAAAAATCGTCTTGGAAGACAGTCAAAAAGATTAAGTTTATTAATTTTCAATTTTAAAACTGCACAAGCACTATAGTCTCGTTCTTATTTTCTGATGGCAATAATTGATGTTGTTTAGATCCAGGCTAATCCTCATTATACAAACCACTGGTTAAAAATATTCCAGCGGTGACAATTCATTCTTTTATATCTATGACTACCTTGTCCTTTTTTTAAAGGCTATGTGTTGAGACTTAGCTGTTGCTTCTAGCAGGTCGAGCAATTGTGTATACGCTCGCTAGCTGGTAGTAGTATTTATTGTTTCGTCCCAGGTAATTTCTGCTTAAGCAAACCTATGATTTAAAGCATTCCAGCCGTGACTATTCCTACTCTATCTGCTTATGTTTACATTGTCTAATGTGTCCTTTGTTAAAAGCAACAGCACACGATTTAAAGGACAGTAGTTGTCATTTCTAGCAAACCAGAGTGACCACACAAAAGCTTTTTCCTTCGTTGGTGTTATAATAGTATTAGTAGTAGTCAATTACCAAGTAGATATCGAAATTTCTGTAAATTCCAGGCCAAAATCAGACCTTCATAAGAAGTCAGTTTATAGAATATGGAATACAAACCGACTTTTCGACGTTTTTTCCACGCCCCTCCCTGTTGAAAACTTTCAAGTAGTGCGACAGTGCTACAAATATATTATTTAGGTACATTAATTAATATTAAGAGTATCATAATTTTAGTAATTCTTAGTGTTTATATTTTTCTTTAGCTCTATCTTTTAGAAAACTGGGAAAATGTAGGAATTTATGCAAACAATAAATTACCAACGTGTGGGCAAAAATTAACATCATTTTTAATATCCCTGTAATCTTAGGGGTGTTGTTTCATTCCAACGTAACTTTTAGACGATTAAAGGCGTTCCAGCCCTGACTATTTTCATTTTTGTGTCTAGAACCAATTTTTTTCTATATTTTTAAAAGACAGTAGCATAATTTTTTTTTAAAGAAAATCTGACTGTTATTTCTAGCAGGCCGAGTTACTGTTTAACGGAGCAATTCCTTGTTTGGGTGGCAATTTAACGCACATAAGAATAAGACATTTCCATCACGTTAGTTTGGATAGACTTGTTTGTTTGAAGCACAACCACAATGTTAAATTGGTAAAATATATTCCTTTCCCTCTTCCACTCGTTTCTGTCTTTTGTTAGTCCTGACAAAGAAATAGATTTCATGCTTATTAAATATCACAATAGATAAATAATACTTACGTAACAAAGTGGAGTATGGGAAATGTCTTTAACTAATCAACCCTGAAACAAAAGAAGACAATTTCGAAGAGAGAAAATAAACAGTAATTTGTAAATAATTCGATCTGAGATTTGATTGTAAAATTGTGGGAAAAGCGAGGAGTGGGAAGGTTGTCAGGGGACTTAACTCTGTCACTTTTACGGGACAATGGATTTGTGCGATTAGCAATTCGTCTGACCAGTTCGACTTTTTCAAACAGTGCATCTAGAGGCAGATTAACCAGTGTGACCTCTCTGGTAGTTTGTGATACGAGGGAGATTTGGTTGCTATAAAATTTTCTGGTAGTTTAAGCGAATAGAAGAGAAAATTCGTTCATCTTCCCATTTGAAACCTGTTGGTGAAGTCTCTAAAAACACATACGGAAAAATAGTTTCCAGTCCTACGACTAAAACAGTAATTTAAAATGCTACATAGTTTTGAATTAGTAAAATTCTCAGTACACATATCACTCCTTTCCGCTACACATTGCCAAGAAGCAGGTTCTGGTGGCAGTCAAGTTCATAACCCCTGATAGAATCCTTAGTAAGCTGGGCGAAATGCTTAGCGACATTTCGTTCGTCTCTACGTTCTGAGTTCAAATTTCGCTGGGATTGATTTTGCCTTTCATCCTTTCGAGGTCGTTAAAATAAGTACAAGTTGAGCACTAGGGTCGATGTAATCGACTTCATTCTCCCCAGAAATTGTTGATCTTGTGCTTAAATTTGAAAGCAATATAGGTTTCTAGTGATTTTATTTTTCTTGCGCTGATAATGTTTGTTACAAAGATATGACTGTAATTTCATTTTTAGTTAATGCAGTTGTCCTGTTTGCTAGACCGCATGTCATTTGATAAAGTTTCTCCTACAATGCTGTTTCCGAACAAAAAGCTTGTAGGCGTACTAGTTACTTGTACGACTGTGTGACCAGATGGGTAGGTTGAGTTCATCAGTCTCAGCTGGCAACAGACCTAAGAAGAAAACTCCAATTTGAGCATAAGAAGCTTGTAAGCCTTGTCAGGTTATCTAATTTGGAAAAGGAAAATCCTACGTGTCACGTATGTGCCAAGGACCTTGATGTTACTGCCCTAGCTTGTAAAGCCATGTTGAACTATGGGTACAAAGGATCGGGTCACTTTCGATCGTACTGCACTTCACTAAAAGTGTACAGAAATAAACATTATTTTCCCTCTTACTGTTTTGCTTCGTTTTGAAAAATAAAAATTCATTTTATGGTTTGTTATTGCTTATATTTTGGATTACATAATGTTTATGGAGACACCGAAGTCTTTTAAGTGCTTAATCCGGCCCTGCGTGCGGGTATCTGCGTTTGTCTTCCATCACCGCTTGACAACCAGTGTTGGTGTGTTTATATTATCGTAACTTAGCGGCTCGGCAAAATAAACAGATAGAATTAGTACTAGGGTTGATTCATTTGTCTAAAGATTCTTCAAGATGGTGCCCCAGCATAGGCCACGGTCTAATGACTGAAACATACGTTTATGAATTTGTGTTACATATAAGGATACATATCATAAAACAGAATAGACTTTGCGGAGCAAGTGTACACACGAGGACGAAAAGTGTCACTGAAGAGGTCACAGATGTGTGGCGAAAGAATTCTGGACAATGACGTGAGTTAGAATAAGAACGGAAATAAACGAGTGAAGAACGAAAGTATAGTGCGTGTGCTTATTTACTCTTTTACTTGTTTCAGTCATTTGACTTTGGTCAGGCTGGAGCACCGCCTTGAGTCGAGCAAATCGACCCCAGGACTTATTCTTTGTAAGCCTACTACTTATTCTATCGGTATCTTTTGCCGAACCACTAAGTTACGGAGATGTAAACACACCAGCATCGGTTGTCAAGCGATCTGGGGGGGGGGGCAAACATAGACACACAAACATATACACACATACGTATGTATAT
>NC_068987.1:65828-67035 GCF_001194135.2 Octopus bimaculoides
GACTCCTGTTGTGAAACCCTGTGTTGAAACAGATACTGTTGTATCTCGGTACGGTCATTTTTTTGTTTAAATAAACACACGCACTATATATTCGTTCTTCACTCGTTTATTTCCGTTCTTATTGTAACTCATGTCGATTGTCCGGAAATCTTTCGCCACACATCTGTGACCTCTTTAGCGACACTTTCCGTCCTCGTGTGTGCTCCTGCTTCGCTTAGTCCATTCTCCCTAAGAATTATAGTGTAGGTGTTTATTTAGCCCCCTCCCCCCCAGACCGTCCAGAAATGTATATTGCACCAGCATGACCGCAGCCACTTGGCTGAAACACATAAATAAATAAATAAATACATATATATATACAGTGTACATTTAAACACACAAGAAGTATCCGTTATAGGTTCCTTCTAGCGTGCAAGGAATCCTATGACGGATACCTCTTATGTGTTTAAATGTACACTGTATTTATATGAATAATATATACTCTATTGACAAATCTTTTGACACGCTAGGCCACTGGTAGTAAAAATTTCTGAAACTTTTTATTACCCTGATATTAATAATTATATATATATATATAACGTCCTGTACCCTGATATGCATCTATATACAGTGGCTCAGGAACGAAATTTGCTTAGGGGGCGCAAACCCAGGTCCAAAATTTTTTACAAATTTGGTCTTGTTTTTTTTTTTCTGTTATTAATTTTTGTGATTTGTTCTTTGAGAAGGAACCTAACTTCAAGGTACTTTTTACACATCACTATTTTATTCACGGTTTTGTAAACCTGAGTAAAATAAGTAGGGCTGCAAATTTTGGTTCTGCACTCCGCAAAAATTCTAGGGGGTGCACTTGCACCACCTGCACCCCCTGTTCCCGGGCCCATGTCTATATAGATTTTAAATTCTTGTTTGATTCACTTGTCTGTGGAACAACAGCATAGTCGAGATGATATGTTTTCTTCTCTTACTCTTGTTTTTTGCAAACATCCTTAAAATGACTTTATAAAATGAAATTCCATTATGCAGCTGAGGAGTACATTTTCATTATACATTCTGTGGTGTTCTCACCACATGAATAAATGGAGCTTGTACGAAACGTACGTACTGCTATAACCTATTGAATTTTTGTTGCTTATCTTCAAATTTCTATATATACATGTAGATATAAGTATGTACATATATGTGTGTATACATGCATATATATTCTTTG
>NC_068987.1:68163-71667 GCF_001194135.2 Octopus bimaculoides
TTAAACACACCATCTGCGACCCAAAACCCTTTACTCTTCTGTAAATCTTCTATTGTTTCTTACCTCTCACATCCTCTCTCTCTCTCTCTTTTACCTTATTTCTCTCTCTATTCCCTCTCCCTCCCCTTGTTACTTGTTTCCTTTTATCACTCCCTTTCTCTTTCTCTTTGCTGCTTTTTTTCTTTACTTCCTTCTCTCTCTCCTTCTCTCTCTCTCTCCTTCTCTCTCTCTCTCCTTCTCTCTCTCTCTCCTTCTCTCTCTCTCCTTCTCTCTCTCTCTCCGTGCTCTCTCTTTGTTGATTCTTTCTCTTTATTCCTCTTCTCCCCTTCTCTTTGTTTTTAGATTTTCTTTTTTTTAATATTGTTATTTAACCCCAGGTCAGCAATGATCGAACAAACCAATGATTAAAGATGTTCCGGCCATGACCATCCCACCTTTTATTCAAATAGTGCATTTAAGATTACATAATCCAATATTGCCTATATTGTAACAAAGACAATGATTTGTGCACGTTTTAGTCACTATTTCTAGCTGGCCGAAGGGCCGCATCTTGGTTGTAATTGATTAAGATGTAAATGATGATGATGATTGCTGCTGCTGATATCTGGGCGCAGCAAAGGATCGACTCCAGTTAAATTTGTTTGCTTTGTGTGAGAGAAAGGAATATGGAATGTTGAGATGTTCATGCCTTCCTCAAGGAAGTCGCTACTGTATTACATCATCGCCTTCTTGAACACACACACACACACATTTTAAGAACGAAGAATATTTCGTCGGAGACGAATTAAATTCGATCGAGCGATTCTGCGACAAAATTATTGGCACTTTTAATGAGAGAGAGAAGACGAAGCAAAGCGAGCCAAACGTGAGTGAATCATTCAAACCATATATGTCAATGTGGGTGTGTGTGTGGTACAACAGTTTGTTTTGAGCAACAGTTTTATATTCACGTTCAATTCCCAGTAGGAACACACAACACTGTCATTCTATGGGACCCTCCTTGTTCTTGTTCGATCTGTTAGAAATAGCTGCCAAATCTCCCTCAAATCACACTCAGCCATTAGAAAAAGCCACATTGTATAATGTAATCCGAAATATTAAAAAAGACGGGATAGTCACGGTTGGAATCTCGTTGATCATGGGTTTGCTTAGTTACGATTGCCCTCGGGTTAAACAATACATACATACATGCATTAGTGAAGCTAGAATGTGTGCAACCCAGGGTGGCCCTTCCGTTTTCAGCCCCCCTCCACCCCACAAAAAACACATATTGCCTACAGCAGACTCAAAAGTGGTGCTCCTTTAAAAGTGCCGCCCATTAGCGCCCAATCTCCCACCCCCCATCTACTAGCCACGCTAGTGCATACATTTCAATGGTAAGCTACCGACGTAACCTATATGTGATGACTTGATCTGCTAGGAATAGCTACCAAATCTGCTCTAAATTACATCATACGCTTTTTAAAATACATTGAAATAAAATTGGAGTCCCTTTAATAGTAGATTACAGCTGAAAAGGAATTGATCAGAGAATGGATAAAATAGGACAAGAGACACGTGGGATGGGGAGTTGCTGAAGGGGACACAATTATGTGTGATGAAAGATTTCAGAGAAAAAAAAAAATGACTGTCCTAAAATCTAACAATATCAGTTTCAACACCCAATTTCACATCAAGAATCTTGCAAAACAAATACATAAACATTAAAAGTGGTTGGCTTTGGATTAACTACCTGTTAATTTGCACACTCCTCAACAAACCATATTACTGAATTACAAATTAGTTTTGAAAGAATAAACTTAGGGTCAAAAGCACTCTGGTTGTGACCATCTTGCCATTTCTTTTTGAGTGTAGTGTATCTTGGATAGCATTAGCTATATGTCCTTTCCTCAGCTTACACTATACCATCCTAAAAATAGAGGGACAAAATGTAGTTCTTGGTATTTAAATTTTTTTTTTTTTCTGAAAAGGGAAAGATCACAGTTATCTTCTTGATCATGTGTGACTTAGCTTTACGAAGATTCTGACTCTAACCTCTGGAATATCATCCTACCCCCACCATTTATTAAGTAAAAATAGCTCTGCATATTTACCACATAGAGTTACTGTTTGACAACATGATGGCTCAGACTATGAGCAGTGTTATTGTTTGACAAAGTAACACATCTGCCAGGTCTAAAAATGCCCAAGATAGGACGACTATCACAATAATGTGTCCCTATGACTTCACCAAAAAGTTGAAACCACCTCAGTGTAAAGTAATGATTATATAGATATATCATCATCATCATCTATGTGTAATCATCATTGTCATTTAATATCCATTTTCCAAGCTGGTGTGGGCTGCACATGGTTTCACAGGGGCTGGCAATTCTGGAAGCTGCACTAGTTTCCATTCTCTCTTTGGCATGGTTTCTACAGCTGGATGTCATTCCTTATGCCAACCACTTTACAGTGTACTGAGTGCTTGTGCTTTTGACATGGCACCAGACACCAGCACTGACAGGGTCCCCAAGTACCTTGCAAGACAAAACCCCCTCAATTGGTAGAGGGAGTATTATTGATGGGATGTACCTTGGTACCAAGAGATTTAAGACAGAGCTTGTTTTAAATCTCTGAGCAAGTGACATACAGTAACACTACCAAATAGTAAAGTTTATTTGCCAACATAATGTGGCACTCCTATACGAGGACGCTGTTAGTGTTGTTTAGCCCCAGGAAAACATCTTTTCCAGTTGGTTACCGACACACAGTTTGTGCCCATATACAAGGGAGGTCATCACTCCCATCTCTTAGCCTTATGTGATACTCACAGACCTAGGGTTCTGAGAGTAACTACCCCAACAGTGAACATTGGACATGTAATATATGTAACCATGTTCTGTTGTCAAAAGCAGGATACGTGAATCATATGAAGTCACATGAAAGTCATAATGCCCAGATAGGTAATAATCTTGGACACCTACCACCTCTCATGACTTGTGTCATATGTCAAAAAACTTGTAAGACAATATCTGGACTTAAAAGACATATGCTAGTTCACAAAAGCCATTCCTTCAGAATCAGAGTCCAAAGAGCAAAAATGTAAAAGAAACTTGGATGATATCTGTCACTTATGTTTTAAACTCTGTCAGTCAGCAGTTGGTCTTAAAAGTCATGTAAGGGCTCATCAATGGATAGATTGTGCTGTGTGATGGGGTTGTGGTTTGTGTGCTGAAGGGAAGGCTATCGTCTGTCAAGATGAAGCAGTCATCATATATATATATCATCATCATCATCATCATCGTTTAACGTCCACTTTCCATGCTAGCATGGGTTGGACGACTTGACTGAAGACTGGTGAAACTGGATGGCAACACCAGGCTCCAATCTAAATTTGGCAGAGTTTCTACAGCTGGATGCCCTTCCTAACACCAACCACTCAGAGAGTGTAGTAGGTGCTTTTACGTGTCACCTGCACGAAGGCCAGTCAGGCGATACTGGCAACAGCCACGCTCGAAATGG